>NC_044037.1:227857522-228116071 GCF_901765095.1 Microcaecilia unicolor
ACAAAAGTGGTAAAACAAGGGCATTGCTTTGTCCTACAAAAATATAATTGTTACTAATTTTTTTCATTGTAGAAACTGAAAATAATAGTTAACACTGCATTGAAAATTTTCACATTGACTGCATTGTTGCTAAGTCCAGAGTACCCTGTACCCATGAATTCTGCATTGGTGAAATAGTCCATGCACTTTCACTTTGAAAATTGCCCAAAGAAAAGATACCTGGAGACACACTTTTTCTTAGGGTACAAATTTATGCAAGTTCTTGCAACTCCCCACCCTAACCTTGCCCCTGGGAACGGCTCTGCTCCATGGGGCCCTTTTACTAAGCAGCTGTAAGCCCAAAGCGGACTTACCACACTGTTCTGACCTGGTTTTACAGCCTGCCTCACTGACACAGACTACTCAATAATTACTGTTGATTCTTTTGGATTCGTAGTAGGTAAATGAGACTTTTATTAGAAGTTCACTTTAAATGGAGAGTGTATAAGTCATTACTGTCTGAGATACACAATGATTAAGCTATATAGTTGAAAAACAATAATACCTATCTATAGTAGAAAAACAATTAATCATTACATCACTGGTCACGCATTACTACATCCAAGCAAAGCCAGGAGTCTCTTGACCAGGAGAAGATAATAAACTACACATCATAATATACATACATCACTGGTTATACATCACCCAGGCTTTTTACATTAGCTGAGAGAAGCCCCTTTTTCAGCGAAGCCAGAATCTCGTAACCAGGCATTTAGGTTCCTATGCGGCATACCTGCCCATAGGCGAGCTTCTGATTTCGCTATAAGAGGTCCTCCTTTTTATTAAGCTTAGAACTCATTTTCAGAGTTGAGGAAAATTACAGAATGCTTGAGACATGTGGGTATGTGGTCACATGTTTCTCTGTCCAGGTGGCCAGCCTGAACTCGAAACATGCTCCACCTCCCCCTTCACATACCAAATTAATTAGAGCTGTGTCTTATCTTCCTCCACATTCCAAATCATTTTCACACAAACAGAATTACTTTTAATAAAAAAATACAGACCCAGAGTGCACTGTCGATCGCTCAGACAGAGTTGAAAAGAAATCTTTAAAATCCTTTACACATGTACCAATTTGGAAGTACCGCAGAAGCCTGGAGGTAGTTCCCACCTCTAGTGCACACCATTTTCAGAGCTACAGAAATATGATCTATTTTTTAGCTCCAGAACTTAACTGGTGGTAATTTACAACCAGATTAGCGTGGGAGCCCATAAAGCTATCTCAGTGGGTGGTGGTAAGGGCTCCCTCCTGAAATGGCCGCACAGTTAGTGTGCCACTTACCACATGGCCATTTCTTTTCCTAAAAATAAAGACAGAGTTTACCCGCTGCGGTAAAAGGGGGCCTCAGCTTGCGTCAGAAACATTAGCTGATACTAGCGCAGGCCCCCTTTTACCACAGCTTAGTAAAAGGACCACAATTGAATAAAACTACTTGCATTGTAGACCACCACATATTTTTTATTTAGGTTTGCTTTTCTGAAGTAGGATGTGAAAACTATAAAGCTGTTTATAGCTATTCTGCATACTGTTTTAGATTCTTTAATTTGTAATTTTTCAATTTATATTTTTAATCTTTTCATTCTTTAATTTTTTAAGGCTGAGTTTTGATTAAAATTTATAATTGCGATTAATTACGCCAAGGTATTATTTTTATTTTTTGACCACTGCAGCAGCTTGTGACTCTGGGCAATGGAGAGTTAAGTGACTTGCTAAGAGTCACAAGGAGCTGTAGGTGGGGAAAAATTGCAATTAATCGTGATGCAGCCCTAATTTTTTTATCACTAGTAAGGTGGATTATTTTACCTGAGGAAATTGCCTTAAAACATTCCCTCATGGAGGCCATTTTATAGAACATATTTCTATTATAAAACTGTGTGTGAATATGCACACAGGAATACTGTGCTCACTGTTATGCAATATGGGCTGTAATTTTAAGGTTTTTCCCATGTGTAAAACCTGGTTTGCATGCCAAAAATGCCTTTTTTATAAAGCTGTGCAATGGTATACGCACATACAAGTTCACACAGTGACAAGATGGTACGTACTTACACATGTGCTAAGTGCAGGTGTTACCAGGGACATAGTCTGAGTGCAGTAGAGGCCAAGTTGTAATACACATGTATATTTTATAAATGTGCAAGTACAGAAACATATACACCAACTTTGGAACAGATGCACATGTGCTTTGGCAATTGAGTGCTACTGCGGCTGGCTCTGGGTCCCTATTTTACAGTTTCAATCATTTTTATTGAAAAGAGAATAATGAACTAAGTGGAATAACAATGATAACAGAACTCTACCCACTGAAAAATAACCTCTCTACCTCCCTGCTCCCTTTGATTGGCGAGTTCTTGTTTTTTACTGTTATGCTGCCGATACTGAAAACTTTTAAACTGGCACTTTTGTGCCTTCTCAGTTTTGCTCCTCTTCTCCTTTGTTTATCTGACGTCTCTCTGGTTTTTCTGGCTTCTGGGAATCGGTTAGGTCCTTCTCTTGCAATGGTGCCCCAATTCATCTCTGATCACTGTGCGGTGGGGTTGTCGACCTCCTCTTAGAGCTAGCAAATGCTCTGATAGAATCAGATGGCTAACTCCCTGTACTACTACTTCCTCAATGATGTGTAACCTTGCACAGGAATTTTTCTTTTGCGTTCAACTGTTGGTCAATAAAACAGAAAATGTTTACTTATTAAAGACTTAATTAAAAACAACCATCTTGATTTCCTCTGCCTTACAGAAACTTGGATTCTTCCAGGGGAAAAAGCTTATTTACTCTCTAGTCTCCCTCTGAATTTTTCTGTAGATTATCCAACTTAGGCAGGTAAACAAGGAGGAGGTATAGCAATTATTTTTCCTTCATCTTTCCAGGTGAAAGAAATCTTGTCTCATGGCTTGCCTTTTTCAGAGCTAATTTTAGTTGAGGTGACAGCTAATCCCCAGTTTTATATTCCTCTTTATTATTGCTTTCAGTCACTAAAATCGGAAGACTGGGACAGGATATATCAGTCTATGGCAGATGCTACAGTAAAGTTCCCCAATCTTCTTAAACGTGGATACTTTAATGTTCATGTGGATAATCATTCTCATCCACATAGTAGGTGGTTTTCTTTCATTTATAGAAGACATAGCCTTGGTACAACATGTCAAAGGACCTACCCACGCCATAGTTCATACCTTAGACCTGATTATGTCAAATCCTAATTCTAAATTTAGGGTTTCATCAACAAGAACCCTATACCTCTTTCATGGTCAGACCATTTTTGTGAGTTATTGCAGATCTCTCATGCCCTCTTCACAGTGTTCTTCTTCTGTAGCATATTGGTCTAGGTGTCTGGGCCGTATTGATCTTCTTTCCCTTTCTTCTCTGCAGGACTCTTTTTTTCCTGATCCTTTCTCTGAGTTAGAAATTAACAAACAGGTTTCTGCCTGGAATTCATCACTAACAGCAATCTTGGATACGGTGGCACCGATGACATTTGTTCAAAACCATTCTAATAAACACCAGCCTTGGTTCCATCATGACCTACAAATTGTAGTTGTCAAGTAAGATGGGCGGAATGCTTATGGCGTAAACATAAATCAGATATTCACTTCAGCAATGTCTGCAAATTCAACGATACTAATCCATTCAATTATGACTAGCAATGAAGAATTTTATCAGCAAGCAGATTCAGGAAGCAAGGCACTCCACTAAACAGCTATTTCGTATCTTTAATAATCTTACTTCATCTTCAACTGGAGGTGCATCTACTATGCCCAGGGCTCCTTTCCTTTCAATTTCAGTCAACTATTATTAACACCCCTACTGCACAGGTACCCTCTTTAAGGCTGTTCATCGATTAAAATGTTTAATGACGATTGTGATTTAAATGTTTGATCGCACAATTAATCACGGAAAATGTCACCCCTTGCATTTCCTCCTGTTCACTACAAAATATAGACAGCAAGAAGTAAATTCTCAGAACTGACATGTTTCATTTACTAAACTGAAAATAAAATAATTTTTCTTACCTTTGTGGTCTGGTGATTTTATTTTTCTAATCATCTTGTTCCCTGTCTCTGGTTCTGCTTCCCTGTCTCTGTGCTCTGAACTGTTTATGGAACCTCCTGTACATTAACTATATCATTTCTCTCCTTCTTTCTTCTTCACTCCCTGCCCTATATCCAACTTTCACATTCCAACTTTCTTCCGTTTTTCTGCATCTTTCTCATGACTATCTAGTTTTCAACTCTTCCCTTTCCCTCCATCTCATGGGCTGCAAATTCTTCCTTCTCTCTTCTCTTCCTTTCCCTGCCACCCATGTGCATTTCCTCTCTCTTCCCTTCTCCTACCTTCTGTTCATGTTCATCATCTCCCTTAGGTACGGTAACATAATGGACAAGATTGGCTCATGCCGTCTCCTGTTATCAAACTTCCTTGAGGCAGTCTATAATGATCTAAAGCTACATCAATCATGTTGATAAAGGGAAAGGAAAGGGGATGGGGTTTGATATATTGCCTTTCTGTGGTTACTATCAAAGCTGTTTGCATAATGTATACCAGTACTTGTTTGTACCTGGGGCAATGGAGGAGCATGCAATGAAGCTATTAAGTAGTAAATTTAAAACAAATCGTAGAAGATATTTTTTTACTCAACATGTAATTAAACGCTGGAATTTGTTGCCAGAGAATGTGGTAAAAGCAGTTAGCGTAGCAGGGTTTAAAAAAAAAGGTTTGGATTACTTCCTAAAAGATTTGCCCATAAGCCATTCTTAAGATGGACTTGGGGAAAATCCACTGCTTATTACTAGGATAAGCAGCATAAAATCTATTTTACTGTTTTGGGATCTTGCCAGGTGCACGTAACCTGGATTGGCCACTGTTGGAATCAGGATAGTGGGCTTGATGGACCTTCAGTCTGCCCCAGTATGGCAACACTTATGTTCTTAAGTGATGTGCTCAGGGGGCTTAGAGTCACAAGGGATTGCAATGGGAATTTAACATGATTCCCCTAGTTCTCAGGCTGCTGCACAATTAGGCTATTCCACTAAAAAAAGCAGTTGATTTAAAGGACTTTGCGTACTCATACACTACTACTACTACTTGACATTTCTAAAGCGCTACTAGGGTTACGCAGCGCTGTACAATTTAACATAGAAGGACGGTCCCTGCTCACAGGAGCTTACAATCTAAAGGACAAATGTACAGTCAGTCAAATAGGGGCAGTCAAATTGGGGCAGTCTAGATTTCCTGAAAGGTATAAAGGTTAGGTGCCGAAAGCAACATTGAAGAGGTGGGCTTTGAGCAAAGATTTTTGAAGATGGGTAGGGAGGGGGCTTGGCGTAAGGGCTCAGGAAGTTTATTCCAAGCATAGGGTGAGGCGAGGCAGAATGAGCGGAGCCTGGAGTTGGCGGTGGTGGAGAAGGGTACTGAGAGGAGGGATTTGTCCTGTGAGTGGAGGTTACGGGCAGGAACGTAAGGGGAAATGAGGGTAGAGAGGTAATGAGGGGCTGCAGACTGAGTGGATTTGTAGGTAAGAAGGAGAAGCTTGAACTGTATGCGGTATCTGATTGGAAGCCAGTGAAGTGACCTGAGGAGAGGGGTGATATGAGTGTATCGGTACAGAGGCTTATCTCAGAGACGGAGGTCATGGCAGTAGCTTAGCATGTGGCAAGTGGATCTGCCAGGGAAAAGAACCATGATTCATTTCTAAATGAAGGAAATGGGAACTCTGGCACCTAGAGAAGGACTTTGAGAAATAAAACAGGGCCTAGCAGCAATGAAAGGCAAGATAGCTGACATGCCCTCAGAGCTGAGGAGTGACATCACAGGGATTGGCTGGTAACTGAAAGAGACAGATGCAGTTTGAGGAGCAGCTGAGACTATTGGCTCTTTGTAAACCTGAATGCACTGGAACAACATAACACTGAGTTGGCAGACTAGATAGAAGATATGGAGAACCGATCATGGAGGCAGAACCTGCACTGGAGCTGAGTTTATCTGAGTGGAAATACAAGGTACTTAAACAGCTTGGGGCAAAGGTTTGACCAACATAATCTATTAACTCTTGAGAGTGTCAAATAAGCAGCATTCCCTAACAGCTTTAACTACTTTGATAGCCTTTGGGTAAGACATCTTACATCTAGAGGGGTTAAAGGAGACATGAATAAAGATACAACATTGTTTGAAACGCTATTTATGGGCACAGTGGGATTCAATGGCCTTATATCCAGCCCTGGTCAAGCCTCAAAT
The DNA here is from genome assembly GCF_901765095.1 of Microcaecilia unicolor. Classification (NCBI taxonomy): domain Eukaryota; kingdom Metazoa; phylum Chordata; class Amphibia; order Gymnophiona; family Siphonopidae; genus Microcaecilia; species Microcaecilia unicolor. The sequence goes on from NC_044037.1 coordinate 227,863,794, forward strand.
GGGGGGGGGGGGGAAGAGAAGCAAACCATTAGTCCCACCATACAGGAGACGTTTCTTCTTCTAGTTGTTTTTCTCCCTGCTCCTTTCCACTTAGCCAAATCAGACTCCTCTGTGCCAACCATCTGTTGAGGACAGTGAACACCGGAATGTACAGGACCTTAAATAGGGTGAAATAAGCAAATGCTCTGTCTCCATCTGTTGGTAAGGGAGCATAATTCCTGGAGTTGGGATTGGTTAAGGACCAAAAGGAAATAAGAGTTTTTGTATAATGAAAAATATTAACACTTTCCATTATCCACCAATACAGATACAATACCTGTTATTTTAATATTACAAGGAATGCCAAAAGGAAAGTCTCCTACAATTCCAGCCATGCCGCTCCAGTTACATGCCTGTCCCAAATCAAGTCTCTGCTCCATAAACTAGAATGAAAAATAAAAGCTTTCATTATTCAGTTATGACACTGCAGCTCTCTACCAACCACTTAAACTAGGCAAAGGTTTGAAGGTGAACACACTACAGAACATTGACTAATTTTGCTCCTTGGATAAAACAATTCCTTCCCAAACCCAGTAAATCAGTGTTTCCCAAGCTTTTATCCAATATGACTTTTTTTTTTTTTTTTAATTTATAGAGGTCTTTATTAGCAGATTAACAACAAAACAGGTACAACCACAGAAACTCAACTGAAAAGCATATTACAAATCTCAAACAGGTGAGCACCCATCATATAAAATGGCCTGTAACAAGCAGAAGTCACTAAAAATGGAAAACTAGATATACCTATATTTTTAAAACAATATGGCCACATTTTGACACTTAAAAATCCATGTGACCCCAAATGGTTAAAACATAAAATAGTGGACTCTCACTACACACACCCTCCTCACCAATATCTGAAGTACAAAGACACTAGCAACAGTAAGCATAGGACAATGTGTGTTAGTGTGCGCTTACAGATCCCAGTACTCTGCACAGATTTCTAATTTATCAGGAAGCACAAACAAGAGGAGAGAGCAGGACATTCACTGACTGTCATTACTGGGTACAAAGTAGATCACAGTGGAGGTTCAGAAAAAGGTAGAAAAGCCCTGATCCTGGTGACCCCATTTGCCAATGATGTAATCCCTTGGGGTCCTGACACACATTTTAGGAATCACTGCAATAAACTATTCAGACTAAATCCTTGACATACTTCAAATAGTAAAGTACATATTTGTGATCCCCAACCTATTTATGTCACAAAAGATGCAGCTAACATTTAGACCTCACTGTTAGGCATTAGCTCATTTAAAAAGGAACAAAAAATACGGGCATTGATTTTTCTGATTTTGACTACTGTAATTCCATACTTTGCGTTTTCAGTGACTATATTACGGGTCTCACAATATACATTAAAGGCAATTACACAATTAATTACTGGTTCAAAGGCATAAAGAATATATTACTCCAGCCTTGTGATCATTCATTGCTCTCCAGTTGCTTACTGTGCTCATTTAAAATTATTAACTTTACTTTTTAATGTTCTTCATGAGTTAGCCCTCTCCTGTCTGAGCTCTGTTTTGAACATCATCCAATGTATATAAAGACCCTTCCGGGTTACCTCTCTGGGACAGAGCTCAACAATATAAACTGTTGCAAAATACATCCAGAAATGGACATTTATATGCCAGTTATGTGCAGTGGAAGCGTCAATTTTATACCCATAAATATCTAAAATATCTACAGGGCAACACAACAAAGTGTTATAAAATAGCAACATACATGTTTGTCATCCATTTAAGAAAAATACATGTGAATTTTCCCCAAAGATGTCACAGAGCCCAGTATCCTTTGCCATTTTTGCCTTTGGTTGGGGGGAGGGGGGACAAACAAATCACTGGGGGATTAAGAGGGTGACTTCCTCTAATCTCTCCAGCATAGTGCTGCTCAATATGAACATTTTTCTGAAAACTATCCTATCTGGTGTAGTAGGTATAAACCTCAACATTGATATGTTTAGACATAGATGTACATTCATGACATTTATACCCCACATTAGCCTGAAATAGATTCAAGTTCAGTGTGGCTTACAAACAAACAATAAAGTGAATAAAACATAATAATGTACAGAACACAAATTACAATAAGTTCAAGAAGCAAATTAATACATGTGCAGTAAGTAACCAGGGATTTAGGCTATTTCAAGGACAAACAAATAATTAAGGGTGGATATGTGAGAGCATAATTAGGCAGGACTAGATGGGAAATGAAATTAAGAAAAGGGTGTGGGTAAAATTCAAATAGAGAAGATAAGGCCAGAAAGACCAGACTGAAGAAATGTGTTTTTAGAAGACTTCTAAAAGTTATTTTCTAAAACTTCTAAAATTTATATTTTCTAGGCCTGCCCAAAGCATACTCAAACTCGCCCCCTTGCCACAATGCATATTTTTCAGTTTTAGTTGTGTATATCCTGGCTTTGTAAAATTTGGGATTTAGATGTGTATGCAGTTTTTCTAAAATAGCTTCCTTAACATACAAAGTCCACTTATCTAGCCACTTGCACAACTTAATTCCAACTGTTTATGTCAAACCATGTTTACTAGGCTCTCTTTGGTCCCAACTGCAGTCTGTAGCTTTCAACAACTCCCATCTTGTGGCTTCCTATCATAAGCTCACAGCTTTGGCTTCAAACAGCTCTTTTCCAGTTAACTTTTTCAATAAATTTATAGCTATCTTTCCAAGTATATTTTCTAGACAGGCAAAATGTTTTCCTTAAATTAATGGGAGACGAGTCTAAAACCAGGTAGCTTATTGTATCAATTGCCCCACTAAGACTTGACATGGTGCCATGTTTCAGCAATTCTGCCTGTGTCAGGAGTGTACAAGAAGAAAAGAACCACCAAAAAGGTGGAGGTACACTGAGTTCCTATGCAAAGAAATGCACAAAGCAGGGAGTAGGAAAAGTAGGCTCTTCCAAGAAACCGGAGAAGACGTATGTAGAAAATCAAATCTTTATTCCAAAGAAAACAGTGACACACTTGACACTAACTCGACACAGCTGTGTTTCGGCGCCAAAACGCGCCTTCATCAGGAGTCTTGTGAAATACAGTTGGTGGTGTATATTCAATTATCAACTATATGGTGATGTGGTATCAGATATGACTATCATCCAATATCTCTGCCAGGGAGAGTCTCCGTAGCGTGTAAGTCGCTTGATTTTCTACATACGTCTTCTCCAGTTTCTTGGAAGAGCCTACTTTTCCTACTCCCTGTTTTGTTCAGGAGTCTACAAGAACACACACGAATACATACATATTACTATGTAAAATTAAATCCATATAAAAAACATAAATTAATGTATATATATTTTAAAAAGCATGTATATATATAAAACGTATAAAGTATATAAATAACAATTATATCAATGCAAAAGGACAAAATCTTGCAATGCAAAACATTTTTAAAAAATTGGTTAAAAAGTTGTATATAAACAAGACGATAAACATGGATATAAAAATGAACCTTGCGAGATAAATATGCCAAAGAGTAATAAAGAATTTACAAACAAACTGGAAAAAATGTATATAAACAAGAACATCAACACTTGTCTAAATAGTAGTATTAAATACAGGAAGCCTAACCTGTAGATGTGTAGCCAAATGAAACAAACTCAATCATTGCTTTCTTCAAAGCTGAAGAATAACTGATAATGCCTAGGAGAGAGAAACGTGACCGTATACCACAGGGCTTAAAGAGGAACAAAATGTATGAGAAGCGTGATTGTGAAAGATGCGGAAAGCATATTGAAAGAATAAAAAGCTTTAAAAAAACATGACCAGGTGTTCAAAAAAACGGAAAACAAAGAAAGAGAAACTAATGCACCATCTGTAATTATGTTAATATTTATATTGTTTATGTACTTTTTATGTATTTTTAAAAAATATACATACATTGATTTATGTGTTTTATATGGTTTAATTTTACATAGTAATACGAATTTATGCTTGTGTGTTCTTGTAGCATCCTGATGCAGGTGGAATCACTGAAACATGGCACCATGTCGAGTCTTAGTGGTACAGTTGATACAATAAACTACCTGTTTTTGGACTCAAATCTCCTGTTCTTTTGTTGTTGGAAGTGCCATCATATACCTTTTTCTCCTGCGTTTCACTGTATTTGCCTGCGAGGGTGCTCTTGTTCTTCCATCCTTGAGAGTGGTTTTCCTAAGATGGCCGCTAAGAATGCAGCCTTGCGGATCTAGCCAACGCTGCAGTGTATAACAGCCAACTATTAAAGCTCACAATCTGGGAAGAACCAGGGAGCCATCTGGCCAAATTGAGAGGCATCTGACTGGGTGGCAAACTGCTGACAGCTACAGCTTATTTCCCTTGACACTTCCTAGTCTCCAACAACCACACACGAAGACAGCTACCTTCCAATCCCTGTTGGCTACACTAACGCCAGATCAGTGACCAACAAGAAAGTCATCTTACTAGACTGGTTGGAGACAAACTTGGCCTACTATTCATAACCAAAACATGGCTCCACTCTAAGCAAGATCAAATTATAAACTAACTATGCCCCCCAGGATATAAAATCATTCACTGGACTAGAGAAAAGAAAAGAGGAGGAGGAATTGCCATCCTGTACAAACACTTCTTTCATATAGAAGTAACCCCAGAATTTACATGCTCACAACTAGAAATTTGTGTCATCAAAATATGGGATGAAACCCTACTTGGCAAACTAATCCGTATTTTATTCTTCAGACCACCAGGCAAATGGAGTAAGGTACAACCAGATTTCCTGGAATTTATCTCATGTGTGTCAACTACACTGATGTGCTCTTAAATAGGTGACATCAACCTAGACAATCCAACTGATGAAAACACCAGAGAATGCATGGAATTACTACTACTACTACTATTTAACATTCCTTCAATTATGGGAATTCTACAGCCCAGAAGCGAACATCAGTCACACAAAGGGACATATCATCGGCCTGCTAGCACACAGATTTCAAGCAAATCAATTTTAAACTAAAGGACCACTCCTGGGCAGAAACCCCATGGTCAAACCACCCCAAAATGAACCTAACTCTGACCTGGAAGGAATCCTACAACACAAAAAAGTCTACCCTGACCCCCTATGAGTCACGCAGAAAGATTGACTTAAAGTTCTGAGACAGAATATATGACATGAATTCCCAATGCCAACCCAACAGAGTTTCTTCACAAATGGGAGGAAAGAAACAGATTGGTCCTAGATGAAATAGCCCCATTGAAAGATTAAAAAAAAAAGGCCAAAGACAGAAGGTCTCTTCCTGGCTCACCAATGAACAAAACCATAAGACAAGCAAAGACGAAATACTACAAAGATCAAGCTGGACCCAACTATCAGAACTTAAATATGCTGTATGGGCTAGACAACGCCATGCTAACCACTGACACACACACAACTTTAAATGAAAATGCCCTTCAGCAGATATATTGGCCAAATACTTTGAGAACAAAATCAATGACCTAAGAAATAACCTCCCCAACAAAGAATGCAACCTGGAAACCTATGCTGATGAACTGAACAACGCACACAACTACACAGAACCTGGACCTCCTTCAACTCACCTATCACGGAAACAGTAAAGAAGCTAATCCAGAAATTCTCCAAAGCATCCTGCTTACTAAATAGCTGCTCTAGCTACCTAATGGAAGCAGCCCTGACACACTTCATGGAACTACTTAGATTCAGTCTGTCATCCATGTTGTCCAAACGAATGTTCCCAATAGAAAATGGCAACATTATACTAACACCGATAATAAAAAACGTGAAAAAAGGCATAAATGATATCACAAATTACAGACCTGTAGCATCTATACCCCTCATGATGAAGCTTATGGAGGACCTACTCACCATCCAACTAATGGACTATTTAAACAACCATACAGTACCATACTACACTAATATAAATCAGGTTTCTGCCCTCTTTTCAGCACTGAAACAGTGCTAATCGCCCTCCTAGCAAAACTCAGGAATGAGATCAGTAAAGGCAAGAAAATTCTTCTCCTACAGTTCGACAAGTCAAGCACCTTTGACATGGTCGATCACCAATTATGTTAAGATTGCTAGACAAAATTGGAATCGGTGGGCAGCACTCAGATAGTTTGACGGTTGTCTGACATACAGAACCTATCAAGTCAAGATGACTACAAACATATCTCCTACAATGAAAGCAGAATGTGGAGACCCCCAAGGATCTCTAATTTCTCCTACCCTGTTCAACATAATGATGATACGTATCACTAGCTCAGACATTTGCAAAAAAAAAAATGGCTTTAAACCCTTCCTGTACACTGACGATGTGTCAATCGAAAACAAACTAGATGAAATTATGGACAGAATTAAAACTGATTTAGACATTCTAGAACTATTCAAACTAAAATTCAACACAGAAAACCCCCCAGTTCCTAGTGGTAACAGCATCCCACTGCAACAACACCTTTACAAACTTCAACATAGATGTTGATATATATCCAATAGTTGAACATCTAAAATTACTAGGTGTTACATTGAATCGTTATCTATCATTTGAACAACAGATTGTGAACACCACTCCGAAAATGTTTCAAACAACATGGAAGCTCAAGAGAATAAGAGATTACTTTCCTGAAGCCATCTTCCAAACGTTAGTCCAAACGATGGTCTTAGCACACGTTGACTACAACAGAGTATACTCTGATTTCAGGAAGCAACTACTGACCAGACTGCAAACAGCCCAAAACACATCTGCAAGACTGATCTACAGGAAGTCAAAATACAAAAGGGCCAGTCCTTTACTACAGAAACTCCACTGGCTCCCAATCAGAGCCAGAATTCTATTCAAGATTTGTACACTGGTTCATAAAATCATTTTTGGCCATGCTCCTGAATATATGACCAACTTAATCAATCAATCTACCACTTTGTAATGCTGCTAATGGAGCAAGAAATTAACTCACTCTTCACTTCCCTCCCTGCCAAGTATTAAGATACAAATTTTCTATCCAAAAAACTGAGAACTATGAGCAGTTATATTCCATTTTGCAAACATCTTAAAGCCTTCTTCTGCAGTATATCCTATCAAAAAGATAGCAAACCCCACCTACCACAGCTATTCAAACCAATCATTACTATCTGATAAAGCGTTCCATTATCTTCATTGAAACCACTTATTTCACACTTCTTTACATTCATTGAATTTCCTGTTTTCACTTCTCTTTCAACTGCCTTGATCAATAGCAGTCTCTCTAATGTTCTAGGCTCACTACCTTAATTGTGCGCTTTATTTCCTGATTTACTGTACGTCACATTGAAACCAACTATATTGGGCAAACATGAAATACAAATGCCAAATAAAAATAAATAACTTATCATAGCTTATATGTTTTTTTCCATGCACAGTTCTTAGCAATGTTTAGTTCAATTATGAGATTACTGCACTTGGGCTCCTGGTGAGCCACATCTAATCCTCTCATAGCTCTCTGGCAATGTTCTAATCCAAAGTATATTTCCAATGGCACTCCAAGGACCCAAGGTTTTTTTTAATGGTGCTGCACGGCATTCCCTCATTCATGCTCTGCTCATATCTAGGATCGACTACTGCAATGTAGGGATTACTGCCTTGAATCTGAGGCGGTTACAAATTCTTCAATACACTCATTTTTCGAGTAGAATGAGTTGGTTTGATCATATGACACCATTGTTGATACAACAACACTGGTTACTGGTGTGGTTTCAGTTGTAGTAGAAAGTGTTGTGTTGGCTTATAGAGCATTACATGAATGTATAGCCCCTCCTTCCCCCCATTTGACATGTTTGACAGTATTATATGTTTTGGGGAATCTCTGGGGAAGCACAGATTAGCTATACCAGCTGTATCTCAGACCTGTTTGGAGTCAACCCGAGTAGGTGCATTTTTTTTCTGACTTGCACCTTTGGAATGGCTTGCTGAAGGATACTAGGTTAGAGTTGTCATTGAAGAAGTTTATGGTTTTATTAAATACATTTTTGAATGTTTTATTTTTTTTTGGGGGGGGGGGGGGGGGTTGCTGCATTTATAAGCGTGTGGGCCTAGTAGGCATTCTTCCCTGTTAATGGAATTCCTTTTTCTTTTTAAAAATTTTCACACTGTTTCTAAACTGCTGTGACCTGCCTTTGCTCAGTGGTTTAGTAAATCTTTTAATAAACATAAGCATATCCCACACTGTCCATCAGTTAAAGCACCAGGTAAATATTTCTCTATTGATTCTAGGCAAAACGTTTCACACAGCATATTCAACATTTCTGTCTCTGCTCATATTCTGGCAGTTCCTTAATTCCTTAAACATAAACCAATAACAGTATTTAAACACTTACCTTTATTGCAGTTTCTGAAAAATAAATCTTAAACATTTCCTACTTAAGGGTTTTTCTCTATCCTTCAGGCTTGGCCGCTGAAACTCCCCAGTCCAAGATCCCCTTGCCTGTCCCTCCTTCTATGCAATGAGTTTAGCTTTTACTTGTGTGCACCTGCAGATTGCCTAATTCGCTGCAAGTGTTTTAATTGCCTTCACTTGGGATTGAAACTGTTTGCTTTTCTGAACTCACTTCCTGTCAATTCAGACAGGGTCACTGTACCGCCTATAGGCTCATTTTCTTTCAGAGATGTTATATGCTCTGGAGCTCCCTCTAGTGCTCAATCAATGTACAATTAGTGGTATACAAGTAGCATATCACATCAGCTTTTCTTTTTGGTCATCCTTTTAATACGTTTTGTTAGTTTCTAAAGAGAAGGCCACATATAAACTGGTACATCTTTGGCCATGACTGTTTTGGATCTTTGATTATGGAACTCTTTACTGGAGCTATTTAGATTTATATCTGATCTTTTATTTTTTTTGGAAGCAAGTCAAGATTGTACTATTTACTAAGCCATTTTATGACCATTCTTTTTGTTTTAATGCCGTGTGTGAAATAAGGAAGACTGTATGCTGTTTCTTATTGCTTCATTTATTAGTATGCTTTTTTGTGAGCTCAGAATGTAATCCCTTAAGGCCAGCCTTCCTAAAATGTTCAGCCTTAGCGCATATAAGAATTCTTGTATATCCAACGCTTCCCAACACTTGTATGTGTGCTTCTATTCCCATAGATTCTTCAGGTAACCTTTGTGGGTGGAATAGAAATGGTTTTAAATAAACACATCTACCATTAGTTTCATTTTGTTAAAGAACACCCTCCTTTCCCATCCCAACTGCTTAACATCACCACCATCATTCTGACAGGGTATGATACATACCTGTAGCAGTTGTTCTCCGAGGACAGCAGGCTGATTGTTCTCACGACTGGGTGACGTCCGCGGCAGCCCCCACCAACCGGAAATAAGCTTCGCGGGACGGTCGACACGCAGGGCACGCCCACCGCGCATGCGCGGCCGTCTTCCCGCCCGTGCGCGACCGCTCCCGCCAGTTGAATGACTAGCAAAAAATATGAAATACACAACTCCAAAGGGGAGGAGGGAGGGAAGGTGAGAACAATCAGCCTGCTGTCCTCGGAGAACAACTGCTACAGGTATGTATCATACCCTTTCTCCGAGGACAAGCAGGCTGCTTGTTCTCACGACTGGGGTATCCCTAGCTCTCAGGCTCACTCAAAACAAAAACCCAGGTCAATTGAACCTCGCAACGGCGAGGAAACAACAGAAATTGACCTACGAAGAACAACTAACTGAGAGTGCAGCCTGACCAGAATAAATTCGGGTCCTGGAGGGTGGAGTTGGATTTACACCCCAAACAGATTCTGCAGCACCGACTGCCCGAACCGACTGTCGCGTCGGGTATCCTGCTGGAGGCAGTAATGTGATGTGAATGTGTGGACAGATGACCACGTCGCAGCCTTGCAAATCTCTTCAATAGTGGCTGACTTCAAGTGGGCCACTGACGCTGCCATGGCTCTAACACTATGAGCCGTGACATGACCCTCAAGAGTCAGCCCAGCCTGGGCGTAAGTGAAGGAAATGCAATCTGCTAGCCAATTGGAGATGGTGCGTTTCCCGACAGCGACCCCTAGCCTGTTAGGGTCGAAAGAAACAAACAATTGGGCGGACTGTCTGTGGGGCTGTGTCCGCTCCAAGTAGAAGGCCAATGCTCTCTTGCAGTCCAATGTGTGCAACTGACGTTCAGCAGGGCGGGTATGCGGCCTGGGGAAGAATGTTGGCAAGACAATTGACTGGTTAAGATGGAACTCCGACACCACCTTCGGCAGGAACTTTGGGTGGGTGCGGAGCACTACTCTGTTGTGATGAAATTTGGTATAAGGAGCATGAGCTACCAGGGCTTGAAGCTCACTGACCCTACGAGCTGAAGTAACTGCCACCAAGAAAATGACCTTCCAGGTCAAGTACTTCAGATGGCAGGTATTCAGTGGCTCAAAAGGAGGTTTCATCAGCTGGGTGAGGACGACGTTGAGATCCCATGACACAACAGGAGGCTTGATAGGGGGCTTTGACAAAAGCAAGCCTCTCATGAATCGAACGACTAAAGGCTCTCCAGAGATGGCTTTTCCTTCCACACGATAATGGTAAGCACTAATCGCACTAAGGTGATTCCTTACTGAGTTGGTCTTGAGGCCAGACTCTGATAAGTGCAGAAGGTATTCAAGCAGGTTCTGTGCAGGGCAAGAACGAGGTTCTAGGGCCATGCTCTCACACCACACGACAAACCTCCTCCACTTGAAAAAGTAACTCTTTTTAGTGGAATCCTTCCTAGAGGCAAGCAAGACCCGGGAGACACCCTCAGACAGACCCAACGCAGTGAAGTCTACGCCCTCAACATCCAGGCCGTGAGAGCCAGAGACTGGAGGTTGGGGTGCAGCAACGCTCCGTCGTTCTGCGAAATGAGAGTCGGAAAACACTCCAATCTCCACGGTTCTTCGGAGGACAACTCCAGAAGAAGAGGGAACCAGATCTGACGGGGCCAAAAGGGCGCGATCAGAATCATGGTGCCGCGGTCTTGCTTGAGCTTCAGTAAGGTCTTCCCCACCAAAGGTATGGGAGGATAAGCATACAGGAGGCCGGTCCCCCAATGGAGGAGAAAGGCATCCGACGCTAGCCTGCCGTGTGCCTGAAGTCTGGAACAGAACAGAGGCAGCTTGTGGTTGGTCTGAGAGGCGAAAAGGTCCACCGAGGGGGTGCCCCACGCTCGGAAGATCTTGCGTACCACTCTGGCATGGAGCGACCACTCGTGCGGTTGCATGACTCTGCTCAGTCTGTCGGCCAGACTGTTGTTTACGCCTGCCAGGTACGTGGCTTGGAGGAGCATGCCGAACCGACACGCCCAACGCCACATCCCGACGGCCTCCTGGCACAGGGGGCGAGATCCGGTGCCCCCCTGCTTGTTGACGTAATACATTGCAACCTGATTGTCTGTCCGAATTTGGATAATTTGACAGGACAGCCGATCTCTGAAAGCCTTCAGTGCGTTCCAGATCGCTCGGAGCTCCAGGAGGTTGATCTGCAGATCCTTTTCCTGGAGGGACCACAGACCCTGAGTGTGGAGCCCATCGACATGGGCTCCCCACCCCAGGCGAGATGCATCCGTCGTCAGCACTTTCGTGGGCTGCGGAATTTGGAATGGACGTCCCAGGGTCAAATTGGTCCGGATGGTCCACCAGAGCAGTGAAGTGCGGCAACTGGTGGAGAGGCGGATGACATCTTCTAGATTCCCGGTGGCTTGAAACCACTGGGAAGCTAGGGTCCATTGAGCAGATCGCATGTGAAGACGAGCCATGGGAGTCACATGAACTGTGGAGGCCATATGACCCAGAAGTCTCAACATCTGCCGAGCTGTGATCTGCTGAGACGCTCTGGTCTGCGAAGCCAGGGCCAAGAGATTGGTAGCCCTCGCTTCGGGAAGGTAGGCCTGAGCCGTCTGGGTATTCAGCAGCGCTCCTATGAATTCCAGAGACTGAGTAGGCTGGAGATGGGACTTTGGGTAATTGATCACAAACCCCAGCAGCTCCAGAAGTTGAATAGTGCACTGCATGGACCGGAGGGCTCCTGCCTCCGAGGTGCTCTTGACCAGCCAATCGTCGAGATATGGGAACACGTGCACTCCCAGCTTGCGTAGGTAGGCCGCTACCACCACGAGGCACTTGGTAAACACTCGTGGGGCAGAGGCGAGCCCAAAGGGCAGCACACAATACTGAAAGTGCCGTGCGCCCAGGCGGAATCTGAGGTACTGTCTGTGAGCTGGCAGTATCGGGATGTGAGTGTATGCGTCCTTTAAATCCAGGGAACATAGCCAATCGTTTTTCTGAATCATTGGCAGAAGGGTGCCCAAGGAAAGCATCCTGAACTTTTCTTTGACCAGGAATTTGTTCAGGCCTCTCAGGTCTAGGATGGGACGCATCCCCCCTGTTTTCTTTTCCACAAGGAAGTACCTGGAATAGAATCCCTGCCCTTCCTGCCCGGGTGGTACGGGCTCGACCGCATTGGCGCTGAGAAGGGCGGAGAGTTCCTCTGCAAGTACCCGCTTGTGAAGGGAGCTGAAAGACTGAGCTCCCGAAGGACAATTTGGAGGCAGGGAGGCTAAATTCAGGGCGTATCCGCACCGCACTATTTGGAGAACCCACTGGTCGGAGGTTATGAGAGGCCACCTTTGGTGAAAAAATTTTAACCTCCCTCCGACCGGCAGATCGTCCGGTACGGACACTTGTAGGGCGGCTATGTTCCCGTGGATCCAGTCAAAAGCCCGTCCCCGGCTTTTGCTGTGGAGGCGCAGGGGGCTGCTTAGGCGCACGCTGTTGACGAGAACGAGCGCGCTGGGGCTGTCCCTGTGCCTGGCGAGGCCTTCGGGCCGGCTGGTTGTACCTACGCTTTGCAAAAGAATAGGGTGCAGCCTGCCGTGCCCGGGAAAAACGCCCACCCGTGGGGGCGGGTGCTGAAGGCGCCCGGTGGGAGAGCTTGTCGAGAGCGGTTTCCCGCTGATGCAGTTGGTCCACCATCTGCTCGACCTTCTCACCGAAAATGTTATCCCCCCGGCAAGGGACGTCAGCCAGTCTCTGCTGGGTGCGGTTGTCCAGGTCAGAGGCACGCAGCCATGAGAGCCTGCGCATCACTATACCTTGGGCCGCAGCACGAGATGCCACGTCACAGGTGTCAAAAATCCCCCTGGACAGGAACTTTCTGCACGCCTTCAGCTGCCTGACCACCTCCTGATAAGGCCTGGACTGCTCCGGCGGGAGCTTATCGACCAGGTCCGCCAGCTGTTGCACATTGGTCCGCATGTGGATGCTCATATAGAGCAGGTAAGATTGGATGCGGGTCACGAGCATGGAGGATTGGTAGGCCTTCCTCCCAAATGAGTCCAGAGTGCGAGACTCCCGCCCCGGGGGCGCCGAGGCGGCATCCCTCGAACTCCGTGCCCTCTTGAGAGCAGAATCCACGACCGCTGAGTCATGGGGCAACTGGGGCCGCATGAGCTCTGGGTCAGAGTGGATCCTGTACTGGGACTCTGCTTTCTTGGGAATGGTGGGATTAGTTAGTGGTCGCACCCAGTTCCGGAGCAGCGTCTCCTTCAGGACATTGTGCAGCGGTACCGTGGAGGACTCTCTAGGTGGTGATGGATAGTCGAGGACCTCGAGCATCTCGGCCCTCGGCTCTTCCACAGAGACCACGGGAAAGGGAATGCTGATAGACATATCCCGCACAAAGGAGGCAAAGGAGAGACTCTCAGGAGGTGAGAGCTTCCTCTCCGGTGACGGCGTGGGGTCCGAGGGAAGGCCCGTAGACTCCTCTGAGGAGAAATATCTCGGGTCCTCCTCTTCCCCCCACGAGTCCTCATCCTCGGTATCGGACATTAGCTCATGTAGCTGCGTCCGGTACCGGGCCCGGCTCGACGTCGAGGCACCGAGGTCTCGGTGTCGTCGAGCGGTGGACTCCCGCGCCGGCGGGGACGGAGCTCCCTCCATCGACGTCGACGGGGACTCCACCTGCGTGGCTGTCGAGACCGGCACCGCAAGCGGCGGCGGTGTCGACTGCCCCGGCGCCGGGCTAGAGCTCGCCGGCGCCACAGTCATCGGCGCCGAGGGCGCAAGCACCCCCGGCGCCGGCACAGCCTGGCGCATCAGCCCTTCCAGGATCCCCGGAAGGATGGCTCTGAGGCACTCGTCCAGGCCCGCTGCCGGGAAAGGCGGTGGGGCCGGTAAGGGTGTCGGTGCCGGAAGCTGCTGGGGGCCAGGAGACGGCACCGAGGTGCCGGAACCCCGACGCGTCGGTACCTCCACCACCGACGGAGATCTCTCCTCTCTGCGATGACGCTTCGGCGTCGACTCCTCTTCAGGGTGCACCGAGGGCTCCCGGTGACGGCGCTTCTTGTCTTTTTTCCGGTGCACGTCACCGGTGCCGGAGGGCATGGAGGAGGAGGAGGTCGATCCCCCTCGGTCTCGGGGTACCGGGTCCGACAGGGTTCGGTCCCGTGGCTCACGAGTTGAGGGAGTGACCGGGGCCGACTGCCCACGCGGTCTCTCTACCCCACTCTCGCCGGCGGACCGGCGGGCCGACGGGACCTGTTCTCCTGGGGTCGCTGCCATCGGTGCCGATGTCTCGGGCATCGATACCGGTACCGAAGAACCGGTCTTCGATACCGATGCCGTCGAGGTCGACGTCGAGGGGCCGGCGCAAGTTCCAAAAAGACGGTCCCGCAGAACTTGCCTCGCAACCTGAGTCCGTTTCCGGAGACCGAGACACAAAACGCACGACTTGAGATTGTGCTCCGGCCCGAGGCACTGGAGGCACCAAGCGTGGGTGTCGGTCTGCGAGATCGGCCGGCCGCAGCGACCACACTTTTTAAATCCACTCGGGACCTTCGAGGACATCGACGGAAAAATCGCGTCGGCGAAGTCAAAGTCGGCAATGGTGGCTAAAATCACACCACGAAAACTGAAACCGACCGAGCGGCCACTAGGCCGCAACGAGGCGTCCCCGCTAGAAAGCGAGGGAAAAGAAGGAGCGCGTGCTCCACACGCGCAAAATTCTTTTTTTTTTTTTTTTTTTTTAATAAAAGAAAAAGAAGAAGAAGAAGAGGCCGAACAGGCCAAAAGCGACGATCCGCGTAAACGCGGTCGAAAAAATCCGGCGGCTGAAACGAGAGAGAGGGGAAAACACAACTCTCTCAGTCGCGGAAAAAAAGTAACTGGCGGGAGCGGTCGCGCACGGGCGGGAAGACGGCCGCGCATGCGCGGTGGGCGTGCCCTGCGTGTCGACCGTCCCGCGAAGCTTATTTCCGGTTGGTGGGGGCTGCCGCGGACGTCACCCAGTCGTGAGAACAAGCAGCCTGCTTGTCCTCGGAGAAATCTTTTTTCTTTAACTTGAATTCTGTCACTTGCTGTTGAAGCTGAATTCTATTACTGTTAATTTGAACTTGTAGTATTGCAAGGATTTTCTGACACTAAATCCCTGTTTAAGAGCTTTTTTGGGGACTGACAGAATTAGATCATGCTTACATATGTATAAGAATTGAAATTTATATTGAAAAAAAAAAAGTATATCCGTTTCTTCCCTTACTCCCACTCCATGATATTTTCACCTCCGCTCCACTCTTATCCCTGCCATCATCATTTCCGTTCCCTTCCCAGATCACCTCCAGCCAAAGAGGAATCAGGCAAAATTTACTCCTTAACTATCACCACCTCGTCCTGTGCTGCCTTCCCCCTGAAATCAGAACCACGGTAGCCTTATAGTCTTGTAAGATACACCAGCCCCATACAGATCCAACTTCAGAGGGAAGCTAACAGAAGAGGAGGCAGCAGCAGGCAAGACATACTGCTTGAAGACTCCTTCAGCCAACAGGAGGGGCTAGTACAAGAGACGAGTCAAGACAGATCTGCAAGAAACTATACTCCATTTCCTGAAGAGATCCCATTATCAGGAATGAGTTACAGGCCTATCTTGGCTATTGCCCCACAACAATAGAATTCACTTCCATAGCACATTCAATGATTAAGAATTACATATAGTTCTTTTTTTTTTTACATTACATTTTTTATTGAAGTTTAAAAACATTACAAAATTTTGTGGATCATACAAGAATAAACTGGTATTGAACAGAAGGTGATCCTCTAAATACAAAACTAAACCCCCTAGTACCCGCGCCCCCCTGTACATATAGTTCGTATTTATTTTTATTTTAGACTTTGCAAATTGAGCTTGTGTATCTTTTTGTGCATAACTTATGGGTGGATCATGTTTAGGTTGTTTTTTAGAGGCAGGTCAGTTACAGCTGGTTGGAGGAAGGCAGATGGAAAAATTTTAACCATTTCAGTTACAGCTTTACTTTGCTTTATTATATTGTAAATAGTATGTGGGCATTACGTTCTGTGTCTAAGAGGTGTTTATTGGTTTTCTAATATTTACTGGTATATGCTTAAATTATAACATTTAGTGTTTTGACTGTTTTGGGCTTTAGATTGTGATTCACCTTTTCTCTGCATAGCAAAAACATCAGCTGGGAACCTTTGGTCTAAAGCATAAGGTGTCATGAGTACTGAAATGTTAAAATTTACAATTTAACTTCTAGCATTTCTGCTAGTTTTCGTTAACTCAAAATATTCTTGGCAAGTCTGGCTTGTTATACAAACTGATAAGATATAATACAGCCAGAGACCCCCACTGGAATGGTGGAGGGCTGAGCCATAGAGCTCAGGCCACTAGAGACACTGGCCAAGTCAGAAATCAGATGGCTGGCATAACTAGGAACTTACTGGAAAAGTTTGGCCTAGTTTTTAAGCCAAAACTGAGACCTGAATAGCCTGAGTTGGAAAAGAAAGGACAAAGAAGTGTAAAAACAAAATGGAATCAGAAAACAAAATGGAAGACTTAAAATATGAACAAAGTGGAAACTTTAATATCAGTTACAAAATGGAATTTTCTCTAATCTAAGTTAGAAAAACAAGTTGAGAAACAAGTGCGTCATGCCAGGTGTAAGGAAATGATTGAGAAAAAGGGGGTGTCAACTTTCCAATTAAGCAAGATTGTGGTCAGCTAGTTTGGGATAAACAATTTTAACACTGTAGCTTATGGGCCCCATTACTTAGAATGGAGATAGGAGAATATATAAGGCGGGTAGATTTAGGGCGTGTCAGAACACCTTTTGACTTGCTACACGAAGTGCTGTCCGACTGGCCACCCATCTGCTTGTATTGCTGTGGTAAACTATAATAAAACTGATTATTCTTGCATCTTGTTCCCTTACTCTTTCCTATAGAATATTTAGAGACTTAGTTAAACTCTTGGGGTAAAAATGGCTAGTAAGATAATACCCAAGCACACAATCACCGGTTGGGAGTCAGATAGCGGCCAAATATTAGAGGGGGTCTTCTTGGTGTATCCATCCTTAGATAAAAAACAAAACTAAGCAGCTGCTAGGTCGGCAGCTTCTGATGCACAACAAAGACCAGCCATCAAAGCAACAATAAAACCTGACAGCCACACAACCTAAAAAGTCATCAGCCTATACTTTTTCTTTCAGAGAGGGTGCATAATTTCAAACACAAAATTTATACTGGCCTCCTGTTCAACTCCGTATTACATTTAAAATCTTAACCCCTAAAGCAATTCACACTGGAGTTCCAGACTATTTATCCTTACCATTCTTTACACCCCCAATAAGTTGTAAGATCTATGGATTCAAATTGTCTTGCACTCCTGCCACCATCCCAAGCACATTACGAATCAATCCAACACTCTGCTTTTCTTTTATTGGCTCCCAGGCTGTGGAATGACCTTCCCCCCGCCCCCCCATATCTGTTGAGGATTATCATTTATGAAATTAAAAATACTTCTCAAAACTCATTTTTTTAGCAGGTAAATGGGTATGGGATATCTGGCTCCAACGATTAGTTGTACTGCCTGATAAGGAAAACTATCCTTTATTTTAGGATATGACTTTTTTTATTTTTTTTAATTGAAATTTTAAAATACAATCCAAGGAATAATCATTTGTTTGGAAATATGGAAAATGTAAATATTACCAATATAACGAGAAATACACACATCAATGTAGCAATATAAAAATCAAAGATAGACATAAGTGCATAAGTATTGCCATACTGGGACAGACCAAAGGTCCATCAAGTCCAGCATCTTGTTTCCAACAGTGGCCAATACAGGTCACAAATATTTGGCAAGATCCCCAAACCAGTACAATACATTTTATATTGCTTATTCTAGAAATAAGCAGTGGATTTTCCTCAAGTCCATTTTAATAATGGTCTATGGACTTTTCCTGTAGGAAGCCATCCAAACCTTTTTTAAACCCCGCTAAGCTAACCACTTTTACTACATTTTCTGGCAACGAATTCCAGAGTTTAATTACATGTTGAATGAAGAAATATTTTCTCCGATTCGTTTTAAATTTACCACTTTCTAGCTTCATTGCGTGCCCCCTAGTATTTTGGGAAAACATAGACGAGCAATTCACGTCTACCCATTCCACTCCACTAATTATTTTATAGGCCTCTATCATATCTCCCCTCAGCCGTCTTTTCTCCAAGCTGAACAGCCCTAGGCGCTTTAGCCTTTCCTCATAGGGAAGTCTTCCCATCCCTAGCTTACTTTATACTACGAAAAAAAGGGTTAAGGAAACAGCATAGATCACTCCAGTTAACTGTAGACGACTCATGTTTTATCTCTTATCATATTTACATTCCTTTATATCTTTTAAACATTTTAGATTGTAAAGCGCTCTCACCTACCCATTTAGTAAAGGTGGTATAGTAAGCTTTTCAATACACAAAACAGGTAAATGGCTTTTTTCTCTCTGTGCGTACATATAACTGTATATATGCACGCACACACCAGAGTTTAATATTAAGAAGTATGATATCCAGTTATGTTTTTTTTTTTTGAGAATGGTTCTAAAAAGAGGTGATGTTTGAGTTATCCTAACTATCAAGTTCAGTTATCAAAATTTCAGGGAAGGGGGAGCCTAGGAGCCTGAAAGATAATTGTGTATTGTGGGGGGGGGGGGGGGGGGGGGGAGAGGAAGAATGGAGCAATGCTGAAGGTTTGCCTAGAATATCTAATACCTTTGACTGGCCTGGGTTTCATTATACTGCTTTTGCATTACAGCTTTTGCTTCTACATTACCTGCTCCATGATCCACTGGAAGCTGTACAGTTTCACTAAACCCACGCTGTAAGTAACAATTAGCATCCCATGAGCGACAGTGGCATCTGTCACACAGTTTCCAAAAATCTGTTTTAAGAAGAAAATGAATACAACATTTGCGCTACTTTCTGAAACCTCTTTCATGTTTTAAGTGAAAGTGGAATTACCAATGTATTACCACAAGTCTTCCAGATATGGAAAATGAATACCATACATTTAACACTATTCAAAAACTCTAGGTTGTTCATTACATGGCTAGTGTAATATTTCTTGGCTAACTAAGCATTAAGGGGTAGATTCAAGAAAGAGCGCCAAAAATTAGGTGCCACAAACTATGGGCACTAAGCACCAATTCTATAACAGCAATTGTGTGCAAAATTGCTGCTTTATTCTGCCAAATCATCTTTACTTCACTGACCATATTCTTATCCCACATACCCAGTCTTTCTCTGTTCCTGCTCTTTTTTTCATATTACTTATCCAGCCTGCACATCATTATTTATGTTAATTATCATACATAATACAGAAGCTAGCACTAGGTTCTTTTTAAGTCTAATGATCTATAGCAAGCATAGCAAAGTTACTTACCTGCAGCAGGTGTTCTTCGAGAACAGCAGGCATATATTCTCACATGTGGGTGATGACATCCATGGATCCTGGTGCAGACACTGCCATAGTGCACTGTCACTTTAAAACATTGAGGCAGTGCCCCCACCACGCATGTGCAGGTGCCTTCCCACCCGACACTTGAGAGCAGGACCAGCAGTATAATATTAAAGCTAAGAAGACAACTCCAAGAGGAGGCTTGAAGGATCTGAGAATATATGCCTGCTGTCCTTGGAGAATGCCCGCTACAGATAAATAACTTTGCTTTCTTCAAGAACAAGCACGCATAATATTCTCACATGTAGGACTCAATAGCTGCCAGACTCACAATGTTAATAATGAACTTGGTAACTGAAGCAGAACGTGAGCCTGGTGGGAAAAAAGGGCTGGAGGGTGGAGTTGGCATTCAAGTAGTAAAACGATTTTGCAGGACTGCTTGTCCAAACTGGCTATCCTGTCTAGAATTCTGCTCAGACAGTAGTGAGCAGTGAAAGTGTGGACAGAACACCACGTTGCCGCCTTGCAAATTTCTTCAATGGAGGGAAAGCAGAAATGGGCTACTGAAGTCGCCATGACTCTTATTTATTTATTTATTTATAAAATTTATATCCCCACCTAAACCTAAGTGGGTAACAATGTAACATTCACAAATAACACAAACAATGACAATACCCACTGTTTCCCAATCCACCAGAAACTTTAAAAAGTCTTGCCACATTGTGAGCGGCAACACAGCCATGAAGGGTCAGCCCAGCCCGAGCACACATGGAGAAGATAACCAGCCAGCCAGCCAAGTGAAGATAGTACATTTGGCGACAGGAATCCCTAATCTGTTCGGGTTGAAGGATACAAAAGGCTGGGAGGACTTCCTATGAGGTTTTGTATGCTCCAGATAATGCACTAGAGCACGTTTGCAGTGCTGGTTCTCCAGGAGAGAGGGTGGCTTTGGGAAGAAGGCAGAAAGTACAATGGACTGGTTGAGGTGGAACTCCAAAACCACCTTAGAGAGGAATTTGGGGTGGGTTCAAACCTGTAATGGTAGAACCTGGTGTAAGGTGGGTGTATCACCAGGGCTTGAAGTTCGCTTACTCTCCTGGCAGAAGTAAATGCTACTAAGAACAATACTTTATGTGGAGGAACTTCAGAGAACAGGACAAAAAGAGGTTTCATGAGAGTTGAGAGGATGACATTGAGATCCCATGCTACTAGAGATGGTTTGATATGAAATAAACCGTTCATGAATTGAACTATCAAGGGATAAATGGAAACTGACTTACCTATCCTACAGTGAAAAGCACCAATATAACTCAAGTGTACTCTGACCGAGTTAGTTTTAAGGCCAGAGTCCGAAAGATGGAGGAGGTACTCCATAAGGGTAGGAAGAGAGCACCTAGCAGGGTTGAGTGCTCTGGCTGTACATCAGAGAGAAAATCTTCTCCATTTGAAATGGTAACATTTCTGCATGGAAAGTCATCTAGAGACTAGGAGTATCCTAGAGACACCATCTGGAAGATGTAAAGAATGTAATTCTATGTTGTAAGGGCTAAGAGCAAGAGTCTGGATGGAGGAGAGACCTGTGTTATTAGCACTGGAAAAGGATCTAACCAATGGTCTCTTGAACGATAATTCTAGGAGAAGAGGGAACCAAATTTGATGTGGCCAGTAGGCAGCAATTAGGATCATGGTCCCTTGGTCTTGAAGTAGTTGAAAAGAGTTTTCCCAATGAAAGGCAATGGGGGAAATGCATATAGATCTATTCCCCAATGGAGCAGGAAGGCATCTGGGGCTATACAGTTGGGGGCATAGATCCTGGAACAAAAGTGGGGAATCTGCTTGTTCTGAGGAGAAGAAAAAAGTCTATCACTGGAGCCCCAACTGTTGGAATAGTCGAGCCACAGACATGCTGAGGGACCATTCATGAGGCTGAAGGACTCTGCTCAGTTTGTCTGCCACAGCATTATGTTTGCCAGCTAGATATACAACTCTTAGAGAAATGTTTTGAGAAGCTGCCCAAGTCCATATCTGGATTGCTTCGTGACAGAGGTGGTAAGAATCTGTTCCTCCCTGTTTGTTCAGATGATACATTGCTACCTGGCTGCCCGTGTGAATGAAATATATCTGATTTGAGGGTGCTCTGAACCGCTCACAATTCCAGGAGATTGATGTCATTTTTCTTTTGGGGACCAAGAACCCTGTGTATGGAGCCCATAGATATGAGCACCCCAATCTACCATGGAGGCATCCATGGTGAGGACTTTGTGATGTGGAAGAGACTGAAATGGAAATCCCTGGGCGAGAATCTGGGGAACCATCATCACTGTAGAGAGTGGCATAGCTGTGGAGTAAATGGAATGCGAGCTGAGAGCAACCCTATGGCTTGAGTCCACTGAGATATTTGGTAGTGGAGCCAAGCCAATGTCGTTACATGGACTTTAGAAAAGCCATGTGGACAAGTAGGCAGCGCATCTGACATGCAGATACTTGGGTGGATCTGGATATTTGGGCAGACAGATGCATTAGACTCTCTGCTCTCGGTTGAGGGAGGAAAGCTCGACCCTGAGTAGTATCCAGAAGAACCCTGATGAACAGTAGGATCTGAACTGAGTGAAGACGTGATTTGAGGTAATTTAATACAACTCCAAGGAATTCTAGGAGACATATGGCAGACAGGATTGAAGTTTGTGCCTCCTCTTGGAGGCTGCCATGATTAACCAGTCATCGAGGTGGGGGGAAGATGTATACGCTTAACTTGTGGAGTGCTGCAGGTACCACTACCAGGCATTTTGTGAAGATTCGAGGAGTCAAATGGTAAGACCTTGTAGAGAAAGTGCAGTGTTCCACAACGGAAGTGCAGGAACTTTCTGTAGGCCAGGAGAATAGGTATGTGAATGTATGCTTCCTTTAGATCTAGTGAACAAACCCAGTTCTTGAGTTGTATAGTAGATGACGGCAGAAAAAGACCTGCATGGTCCATCCAGTCTACCCAACAAGATAAACTCATGTGTATACCTTTACCTTGATTTGTACTTGCCTTTATCAGGGCACAGACCGTACAAGTCTGCCCAGCAGTATTTCCCGCCTCCCAACCACCAGTCCCGCCTCCCATCACCAGCTCTGGCACGGACCGTATAAGTCTGCCCTCCACTATCCTCGCCTCCCAACCACCAACCTCTCTTCCCCCACCTGCTCCGCCACCCAATTTCGGCTAAGCTTCTGAGGATCCATTCCTGCTGCACAGGATTCCTTTATGCACATCCCACACATGTTTGAATTCCGTTACCGTTTTCATCTCCACCACCTCCCGCGGGAGGGCATTCCAAGCATCCACCACCCTCTCCGTGAAAAAATACTTCCTGACATCTTTTTTGAGTCTGCCCCCCTTCAATCTCATTTCATGTCCTGTCGTTCTACCACCTTCCCATCTCCGGAAAAGATTTTTTTGCGGATTAATACCTTTCAAGTATTTGAACGTCTGTATCATATCACCCCTGTTCCTCCTTTCCTCCAGGGTATACATGTTCAGGTCAGCAAGTCTCTGCTCATACGCAAATCCCATACGCAAATCCCATACCATTCTCGTAGCTTTTCTTTGCACCGCTTCCATTTTTTTAAACATCCTTCGCAAGGTACGGCCTCCAAAACTGAACACAATACTCCAGGTGGGGCCTCACCAATGACTTGTACAGGGGCATCAACACTTCCTTTCTTCTGCTGATCACACCTCTCTCTATACAGCCTAGCAACCTTCTCGCTACGGCCACCGCCTTGTCACACTGTTTCGTCGCCTTCAGATCCTCGGATACTATCACCCCAAGATCCCTCTCCCCCTCAGTACCTATCAGACTCTCACCGCCTAACACATACGTCTCTCGTGGGTTTCTACTCCCACCCCCCCTCACTCTCTCCTCAATCACTGGCTGACTACTTCTGCGACAAGGTGCAAAAGATCAACTTTGAGTTCACTACCAAGCCACCTCCTCCTCTTCACCCTTCAACCCTCTCCCTCAACCAACCAACCCAGACCTCCTTCTCCTCCTTTCCTGATATCTCCGAGGAGGAAACCGCCTGCCTTCTTTCCTCCTCAAAATGCACCACCTGTTCCTCTGATCCCATCCCCACCAGCTTACTTAACACCATCTCTCCTACTATCACCCCTCCAACTGTCATATCCTCAACCTCTCTCTCTCCACTGCAACTGTCCCCGACACCTTCAAGCATGCTGTAGTCACGCCACTCCTCAAAAAACCATCACTAGACCCTACCTGTCCCTCCAACTACCGCCCCATCTCCCTCCTACCCTTCCTCTCCAAGATACTTGAGCGCGCAGTCCACAGCCCCTGCCTTGATTTTCTCTCCTCTCATGCCATCCTCGATCCGCTTCAATCCGGTTTTCGCCCTCTTCACTCGACAGAAACGGCACTCTCTAAAGTCTGTAATGACCTGTTCCTTGCCAAATCCAGAGGCCACTACTCCATCCTCATCCTCCTGGATCTAACCGCCGCTTTTGACACTGTCAATCATGACTTACTTCTTGCCACACTGTCCTCATTTGGGTTCCAGGGCTCTGTCCTCTCCTGGTTCTCCTCCTATCTCTCCCACCGCACCTTCAAAGTTCACTCTCATGGATCTTCCTCCACCCCCATCCCCTTATCTGTTGGTGTTCCCCAGGGATCGGTCCTTGGACCCCTTCTCTTCTCAATCTACACCTCTTCCCTGGGCTCCCTGATCTCATCTCATGGTTTCCAGTATCATCTCTATGCTGATGACACCCAACTGTATCTCTCCACACCAGACATCACCGCGGAGACCCAGGCAAAGGTATCGGCCTGCTTATCCGACATTGCTGCCTGGATGTTCAACCGCCACCTGAAACTGAACATGTCCAAGACCGAGCTTATCGTTTTTCCACCAAAACCCGCTTCTCCTCTTCCTCCACTTTCTATCTCAGTTGATAACACCCTCATCCTCCCTGTCTCATCTGCCCGCAACCTCGGAGTCATCTTTGACTCCTCTCTCTCCTTCTCTGCGCATATCCAGCAGATAGCCAAGACCTGTCGCTTCTTCCTCTAACATCAGCAAAATTCACCCTTTCCTCTCTGAACACACCACCCAAACTCTCGACCACGCTCTCATTACCTCTCGCCTGGACTACTGCAACTTACTCCTCACCGGCCTCC
Source organism: Microcaecilia unicolor (assembly GCF_901765095.1). Taxonomy (NCBI): domain Eukaryota; kingdom Metazoa; phylum Chordata; class Amphibia; order Gymnophiona; family Siphonopidae; genus Microcaecilia; species Microcaecilia unicolor. Next base: position 227,888,736 of record NC_044037.1, read on the forward strand.
CACTTAGCCATCTATCCCCCCTTCAGTCTGTTCAGAACTCTGCTGCACGTCTCATATTCCGCCAGAACCGATATACTCATATCACCCCTCTCCTCAGGTCACTTCACTGGCTTCCGATCAGATACCACATTCAATTCAAGCTTCTCCTTCTTACCTACAAATGCACTCAGTCTGCTGCCCCTCACTATCTTTCTACCCTCATCTCCCCTTACGTTCCCGCCCGTAACCTCCATTCACAGGATAAATCCCTCCTCTCAGTACCCTTCTCCACCACCGCCAACTCCAGGCTCCGCTCATTCTGCCTCGCCTCACCCTATGCTTGGAACAACCTTCCTGAGCCCTTACGCCAAGCCCCCTCCCTGCCCGTCTTCAAGTCTTTGCTTAAAGCCCACCTCTTCAATGCTGCGTTCGGCACCTAACCCTTACCATTCAGTGAATCCAGACTGCCCCAATCTGACTGCCCCTATCGGACCGACCGTTCACTTGTCTATTAGATTGTAAGCTCTTTGAGCAGAGACTGTCTCTCTTTGTTAAATTGTACAGCGCTGCGTAACCCTAGTAGCGCTCTAGAAATGTTAAGTAGTAGTAGTAAATGCATCACTTTGCATTTCTTCGCATTGAATTTTAATTGCCAAACCTTAGACCATTCTTCTAGCTTCTTCAGATCCCTTTTCATGCTTTCCACTCCCTCCCGGGTGTCCACTCTGTTGCAAATCTTAGTATCATCCGCAAATAGGCAAACTTTACCTTCTAACCCTTCGGCAATGTCACTCACAAATATATTGAACAGAATCGGCCCCAGCACCAATCCCTGAGGCACTCCGCAACTCACCTTTCCCTCCTCCGAGCGAACTCCATTTACCACCACCCTCTGTCGTCTGTCCGTCAACCAGTTCCTAATCCAGTTCACCACTTCGGGACCTATCTTCAGCCCATCTAGTTTATTTAAGAGCCTCCTGTGAGGAACCGTGTCAAAAGCTTTGCTAAAATCTAAGTAGATTACATCTATAGCATGTCGATGATTCAATTCTCCAGTTACCCAATCAAAGAATTCAATGAGATTCGTTTGGCACGATTTCCCTCTGGTAAAACCATGTTGTCTCGGATCTTGCAGCTTGTTGGCTTCTAGGAAATTCACTATCCTTTCCTTCAGCATGGCTTCCATTACTTTTCCAATAACCGAAGTGAGGCTTACCGGCCTGTAATTCCAGCTTCTTCCCTATCACCACTTTTGTGAAGAGGTACCACCTCCGCCGTTCTCCAGTCCCTCGGAACCTCTCCCGTCTCAAAGGATTTATTAAACAAATCTTTAAGAGGACCCGCCAGGACCTCTCTGAGCTCCCTCAATATCATTATATACATAAGAACATAAGAGTAGCCATACTGGGTCAGACCAATGGTCCATCTAGCCCAGTATCCTGCTTCCCAAACAGTGGCCAAGCCAGGTTGCAAGTACCTGGCAGAAACCCAAATCATGGCAACACTTCATACTACAAATGCAAGGGCAAGCAGTTGCTTCCCATGTCTGTTTCAATAGCAGACTATGGACTTTTCCTCCAGGAGTCTGTCCAAACCTTTTTAAAACCCAGATACACTAACCGCTGTTACCACATCCTCTGGCAAAGAGTTCCAGAGCTTAACTATTTGTTGAGTGAAAAAATATTTCCTTCTATTGGTATTAAAAGTATTTCCATGTAGATGGGCACAGAAACAGGTCAAATATTTGGGGGTGAATATACCTCGAAATATAGAGGAAATTTACAAAAGTAATTTCCCGCCAAAAGCAATAGAACTGTTTCGGGAGTTGGAAAAATGGGAGGGCCTAACATTATCTTGGGTAGGAAGGATTAGCGCTATCAAAATGATGATTCTACCAAAACTTCTGTATCTATTTATGGCCTTACCAATTGATATTCCTGAAGATTTCTTTCGGGGTCTGCAAAGAAAAATATTTTCCTTTATCTGGAGGAAGAGACCACCCCGGGTTAGAAGGGAGGTGTTATGCCAATTAAAAGATAAGGGGGGGATGGGAGTTCCAGCATTCCGTGAATATTATCAGGCGGCCCATTTAAGAATCTTAGCGATCTGGATGCAAAATAAGGGAAAGATATGGGAACGCATTGAACAGAGTTGGCTGGAACCATTTCCACTTAGGGCTATACCTTGGCTACAAAAGCAACAACTGAAAAGGGTACTAAAAGACAGTCCTCCCCTGATTCGATGGCCACTGAATACATGGTACAAGATTAGGGAGAAATTCTTCTCGGAGAGGAAGTACTTTAAACATGCATTCCTTAGATTCACACCTCAGTTTGGACCGGGAGCAATTGATAAAACGTACGAGGAGTGGGAGGTCATGGGATTATGTACACTGGGTCAAATGTCCGAAGAGGGGCAGATTCCTTCTTTCCGGGTACTGCACCGGGAACATGGGCTCTCACCTCTCCAAGTGTTTCAATACTATCAGGTACGAGATTTTATCTGCCGGGACGCAGGGGAGGAGTTGAGCTTAGCTGAAACAATGCTAGAAAAGGGGATGGTGGGCGGAGGGGAACGAGGTTGTATCTCAAGGATATATAAGGCCCTGCTTGCCTGGTCCCAGCCAGTAGAATACTACACAAGAAAATGGGAATTGGCAATGGGTGCACCCCTTGAACCTAAACAATGGGCACAGGCCTTTAAATCTCTCCTGAGAGTATCAATTTCCAGTTCATTAATCGAAAACGGACATAAGATTCTATATAGTTGGTACTACACTCCCAGCCGCTTGGCAACCATATATCGTTCAGGTTCAGCTTTGTGTTGGCGGCAATGCGGAGAGGTAGGAGATATGTACCACATATGGTGGGCGTGTAATCAGGCACAAAAATATTGGGGAAAGATAGGGGATTTTATTAACCAGGTAACAGGGACACAATACCCAATGACACCATATACATGTCTACTACACCTCAAGCCGCCAGGATTCAAAAACCACATTCACAGGTTTGCTACACAGGTGTTTGCATCCGGAAAAATGGTCCTGGCGGCATGGTGGAAACAATCACACTTACCAGATCTGTCCGTGGTTATAAATAAATTAAGGTCCATTCAATTGATGTCTAAGCTTACAGCAATACGTACTGGGCAAATCGCCCAATATCATAAGATATGGGACTCGTATATCACATGGGCCTCCAAGCATATAGCGACAGTTCCGATACACACACAGACATAGGGTTGGGGGGGAAGGGGAGGGAAGGGGGGAAATAAGTTTATGGTTTATTAAGAGACAATAGCTGACGCTGTTAGATACTCTTTATTTTCAATGTTTCTGTACAATATGCAAAGTTATTACAACACAAAATGGTTCTGTATGTTATGAACATTGAAGTTGGTTGATATTGAAAAATGTATAAATAAACAATATAAAAAAAAAAAAAAAAGTATTTCCATGTAACTTCTTGAGTGTCCCCTAGTCTTTGTATTTTTGGAATCAGTAAAAAAATCAATTTACTTCTACTAGTTCTACACCACTCAGGATTTTGTAGACTTCAATCATAGCTCCCCTCATCCGTCTCTTTTCCAAGCTGAAGAGCCCTAGCCTCTTTAGCCTTTCCTCATACGAGAGGGGTTCCATCCCCTTTATCATTTTGGTTGCTCTTCTTTGAACCTTTTCTAATTTCGCTATATCTTTTTAGAGATACAGCGACAAGAACTGAACGCAATTCTCAAGATGCAGTCGCACCATGGAATGATACAGAGGCATTATAGTATTTTCAGTCTTATTCACCATCCCTTTCCTAATTCCTAGCATCCTATTTGCTTTTTTTGGCCGCAGCTGCACACTGAGCAGATTTCAGTGTATTATCTACAACGACACCTAGATCTTTTTCTTGAGTGCTCACCCCCAAGGTGGACCCTACCATCAGGTAATTATGATTCTGATTATTCTTTCCAATGAGCATCACTTGCATTTGTCCACATTAAATTTCATCTGCCATTTGGATGTCAAGTCTTCCAATTTCCTAAGGTCTTCCTGCAATATTTCACAGTCCGCACGTGTTTTTAACAACCTTGAATAGTTTTGTGTCATCTGCAACATTAATGACTTAATTCATCGTTCCAATTTCCAGATCATTTATAAATATGTTAAATAGCACCGGTCCCAGTACCGATCCCTGTGGCACTCCACTGTTCACCCTCCTCCATTGAGAGAAATAACCATTTAACCCTACCCTCTGTTCTCTGTCCAATAACCAATTCATAAGCCACACCAGAACCTTGCCTCCTATCCCATGACTCTTTAATTTTCTCAGGGGTCTCTCATAAGGAACTTTATCAAAAGTTTTCTTAAAATCTAGATACACTACATCAACTGGCTCACCTTTATCCACATATTTATTCACACTTTCAAAGAAATGAAGCAAATTGGGGAGGCAAGACTTCCCTTAGCTGAACCCAAGCTGACTCTGTCCCATTAAACCATGTCTGTGTGTTCCATAATTTTATTCTTTATAATAGTTTCCACTATTTTGAACAGCACTGACATCAGGCTTACTGGTCTGTAATTTCCCGGATCACCCCTAGAAACCTTTTATTTTTTTTAAATCAGCATCACATTGGCCACCCTCCAATCTTCAGGTACTACAGATGATTTTAATGACAGGTTATATACTACTAACAGCAGATCAACAATTTCATGCTTGAGTTCTTTGAGTACCCTTGAATGTATGCCATGTAGATCAGGTGATTTATTACTCTTAATTTGTCAATTTGGATCAGTACATCTTCCAGGTTCACTGAGATTTCTTTCAGTCCCTCCTCATCATCACCCTTGAAAACCATTTCCGGTACAGGCAGATCTCTTACATCTCCTTCCGTAAAGACCGAAGCAAAGAATTCATTCAGTTTCTCCGCTATGGCTTCATTCTGAGTGCCCCTTTTACTCCTTCGTGATCTAACGGTCCCATGGATTCCCTCACAGGCTTTCTGCTTCTGAAATACCTGAAAAAGTTGTTACTGTGCATTTTAGCCTCTAAGGCAAATTTCTCTTCATATTCTCTTTTAGACTTCTTTATTAATACTTTGCATCTGACTTACCAGTGCTTATGTTGCTTCTTATTTTCTTTAGTTGGGTCCTTTTTCCATTTTTTTGAAGGACAATCTTTTGGCTCTAAAAGTCTCTTTTACTTCACTTTTTAACTATGCTGGCTGACGTTTTCTCTTCTTTCCACCTCTGCAAATAAGTGAAATGCATCTGGTCTTGGCTTCCAAGATGGTATTTTTGAATAATGTCCATGCCTGATTGAGTGTCCTAACCTTTGCAGCCAATCCTTTTAGTTTCTTTTTAACCATTTTCCTCATTTTATTATAGTCGCCCTTTTGAAAATTAAATGCAGCTACAGTAGATTTCCTTTGCAGGTTCATCCCAGATAGTAGCTCAAACTTGATCATGTTATGATCACTGTTTCCCAGGGAACCCAACATCGCCACATCTTGCACTATGCCATGCACGCCACCAATGACCAGATGGCTCCCCCTCTTGTCGGTTACTGGACCAGTTGCTCCAAGAAGCAGTCATTTATTACATCTAGAAACTTTATCTCCCTGGCACTCCCTGATGCAACATTTATCCAGTCAATATTGGGGTAACTGAAATCAATAACATACACCCAGAAAACTTCTACATTAATATTTTCTGTATCTCAAGGTCTTTTTTGTATTGATATCAAAGATGCCATTTATTTCAGTATTCTTTTAGAAAACCCACAAAAAAGACATTTTTAGATACAGAATCAGTTGAAAAAAAGTTCAATGTTAACAACAGTTATAGCTTGATATATACACACACACACATATATATATATATATATATATATATATATACACACACACACACACACACACACACACACATACATACAAAGGCTAGTCAGGTGGATACTTACAGTCCATCAACATACCTCCAAAGAACAAAAGTCTGCATATTGAGAGCAATCAAAAAGACTGGATAAAACTCACAGACAATGAGACTGAAAAGCCCATCTACCCACCTAATCTGACAAAAGAAGCCCATCTATGCCAGACTCTTTTTAATCCTGTCAAATATGGATGTGTAAATATGGATGTGTATCTACCAGCAGAAGTCCAGCCAGAAACTCTTTATGATGTCATTAAAACTTGTGACCAGTTACCATGCTCTCTCTCAAAACTAGATGGAACCAGTTTTCAGCTATGCCTGAGTTTTCATTGGATTGCGTGCACCCCACCTGACTTCAGCCTATGGTCCCAACAAGAAAATATAAAAACCCTGGAACATTTTCAGTTCGTTCTCTTCGCTCTTCTCTCTGGCCCTGCTCTCTTTGTCCTCTCTGCTGCTTCCTGTGGACCTTCACTGAGCCTTGTGGGACTTCACACACATGCAAGATAAGACTTTCTCCAGGCTCCAGCAACAACTCTGCAACAAAAATTCTTTTCCAGCAAGGTCCTCCTTCATCACTCCAACCAGCAGCCTCCATTAAAGTGAGTTACCATTAATCCAGCCTAATTTATAATTCAGACTTTCTAATCTTGTGAAGCACATTTCCCCTGTGAATGATTCCTAAAAACTGCCTCTCTTCTTAACATTATAACATTACCTGTATTGTAAATAAACATTTTAAAGTTAAATATATGGTCTTTATGTTCTGAGCACATGTCCTTAAAATTTACAGTGCAGGTTAATGTAATTCAACAAATATGTTATTTAATTCCCCTTTTCTTACATATTATTTTTAAATTTACTAATTACAGCGTCAAAATCCTCTTGCAAATCTTCTACAAGAGGAGGTGGCAAAAGCCTGTAGCCTGGACAGAGTTTTAATAGTATCTGTATGCTTTATCAAGTCGGCTACTTCCTCGACTTTGTCCCCAAATAAGTTGTCTCCCTGACAAGGGACATCTGCCAGACATTGCTGGATGGCAGCTTCGAGGTCAGAAACTCTGAGCCAGGAAAGATGTCTCAATGATACTCTCAAGGTGGATATGCGAGAAGAGACATCAAAGGCCTGCTGTGCTAGATATTTACAACAATCTAGAAGTTTCCTATGAATTTTGAGGAACTCATCAGCCTTTCCAGGTGGAAGGAAGTCTACAAAGTAGAGAGTACTTTGTATAAAAGAGTCTAAGTAAATTGTTGAATAAAGTTGATAGTCCAATATGTGGTTGGTTACCATAAAGGCCTGAAATGTTCTCCTGCCAAAAGAGTCTAATGTTCTTGCTTCTCTGCCTGGAGGAGCGGAAGCAAGAGATCTCGCACTGCAAGTACACTTTAAAGCAGATTCCACAACTAAGGAATGATGGAGTAACTGAGTCAAGCCCATTTGTTTATCCTGTACATTGTGTCAATTTTCTTTAGAGCAAATTGAAATGTTAGTGGAGTCTCTCAGTTTTTGATCAGAGTATTCTTCATGACTGTATGAAGTAGAACAGCGAGTCCCTCTCTAATAATGTAGAACCTCAAAAAGCTCAACAAGGTTGCTCTTCCATCTCTAATTTGAAAGGTTTGGCCTGGGATATCTCACGGACAAAACCAGTAAAGGATATACTCTCTGGAGGAGACTTGAGTCTCCGAGGCAGTGGAAAAGGGTCAGATGGAATGCCGCGGGACTTCTCAGTTGAGAGATACTGTGGGTCCTGATCTGTCTCCCAGGAAAGATCCGAATCTGACTCTTGAAAGTACTACTCTTGGGCAGAACATGGAAGAATGTCAACTAGAGTGTAGGTTCTGTGTAGAAGAGTAGAGTATCAAGGGAGATGAGTCTCTGAGGCTGGAGAAAGTTGCTCTGCCAATGTCGACATATGTGTCGGCAGGGCCGGTCTTAGTAATTGCGGGGCCCTGTGCAGACCAATTTGGTGGGGCCCCATCCTAGCCCCGCCCTATTGATAAGATTATTCAATTTTTAGAAAATCTTTTATTTATGAAATTTCAAATAAAGACAAATGAAGCTAAACTTGTACAGAAAAACTGATTGAAATAAATAAGCACAATGCTATCAAGAACCCCCCCTCCCCAGAAATTATTCAATTCAAGTCCACTACAATTAGTAGTTCCAATTCTCATAACTCCGGGGGGTCAGAGGTGCGGACACACAATCTCTCCACTGCAAAACACTATACACAAACTTGTGCAACAACACACTCATAACCTTACCAAACCATAACAGCACTAATTCCAAGGACAGGACCAGCTACAACCTTATGCGTGGAAAGGCAGAACTGTAATTACACCAGGCTCTAAAACACCAATACACTACCTCGTGGAAAAAAAACAAAACAAAAAGGGCTGCAAATACTACACGCTAGCAGGATACTGCACCTTGATCACACAAGAAAAACAGATATGAAGGCAAAATACTGAACTGGAAAGTTACCTCAAGAAGTCAGACTCAGCATGCAGCAATACTAGAAAAATTGAAACTTACATGCAAAATATCACAGATGCACATTTCCAAAAGCTGACATATTCCAATTAATAAATTCTGAATAAAATACTTTTTTCTACCTTTGTTGTCTGATCATTTAGTTTTTCTATTCGCTTTGGTCCCAGCGTCTTCTGTTTTATGCAGTTTCTTCTTTCCATTTGATATTTTTTTCTCTCACCGTGTCCACCATCCTCCTGTGTCCTGTCTACCATCTGTAGCCCTGTCCCTATCCTTTCTCCAGTTTCAGCATCTGCCTTCCGATCCAGCCCTTAAATTCAGCAATTTCCCATCCATCCATATCCAGCAATTCTCCTCTCTCCCCTGCCCTCCCCTCCATGTCCAGCAATTTCTCCTCTCTCCCTGGGCCCTGCCCTCCCATCCACGTTCCTCTGTCCCCTGCCCACCTCCATCCATCCATCCATATTAAGCAATTTCTCCTCTCTCCCCGGGCCCTGCAATCCCATCCATGTCCATCCATGCTCCTGTCCCCTGCCCACCTTCATCCATCCATATTAAGCAATTTCTCCTCTCTCCCTGGGCCCTGCCCTCCCATCCATGTCCATCGATGCTCCTCTCTCCCCTTCCCCCTCCATCTATCCACATCCAGCAATTCTCCTCTCTCCCCTCCATGTCCAGCAAAATCTTTTAAATTTACCTCCATTACAACAGCTGTGCAACGTCAGTGAAAGCGCTGCCCGACGTCTCTCCACCAGCCTTCCCTTCACTCGTTCATTCCCTCTCAGACTCAGTGTCCCGCCCTCGCAAGGAAATGATGTCAGAAGAAGGCGGGGCACTGAGTCTGGGAATGAACGAGCGAAGGGAAGGCAGTGGTGGAGAGACGTCGGGCAGCGCTTTCACTGACACAGCTGCTGTGACGTCGGAGTCCGACTCGCAAAGTAAACAGAGCACCGAGATGGAGCGGAGGCTGACCGAGGCGCACTGCGCGGGGCCCCCTTAAGTGCGAGGCCCTATGCAGCCGCCTCAGCCTAAGACTGGCCCTGTGTGTCGGTCAGGTTCGTGGTTCCCCCTGATGGTCGACACCGAGCCAATGTGCAGGACCTCTCCCGTGACTGTCTCTCCGATGTATCGCTGGGCTGGGCTGAGGCTCGCGTAAGCACCATGTAAGCCTGAATAGACTGTGTATGCAGTAGCCCTGAAAGCTTTTGTATAAGCATAGTCCGGATTTCCTCCTGTAGAGCAGGCGTTGTTGCCGGCTGAGAAAGCAATGCCTGAGGTACAGCCTGTGCAGACGTGAGAGATTTTGAGGACCTCAGAGGCTTTCGCTGAGAAATAAGTTGTAGAGGAGAGCAGTCACACTGCGGCATGGACACTTCCCGTGCATCGAAGATGTCGATGGATGGGAGGTGTTGGCAGAGTGCCTGGAGGGAGAACGATGGCAATGCTTCTTTGGTTTTTTTATGCTGGTCACTTGATGCGTGCGGAACAGAGGAGGACATAGCCCTTACGTGGTCTTGGTGCCGAGTTTAATGTCGGACATGCCCAATGATGCCATGGTGCACTCATTGTCGATACCAACACTGATGCAGGTTCCGCATCTAAAGCCAAATCCCCTGCCATGATCGATACAGAACCAAAACGTTTTACACGCTGGACTCTGCGGGCTTTAAACGCTCTCTTTTGTATGCGCAGACAGAGGCCACACTGTATGTCCTGGTGCTCTGAGCTCAAGCACTGAACACACCAGTTAAGGGCATCTGTGCCTTAAATGGATTTATTGCATCGAGAGTACACTTCTTAAAGCCACTTGGAACCCTCGTTGACATAGAGGGAAAAATAGTTGATAAAAGGTCAAAAGGTTCAAATGCTAGGGGAGCTGCTCCCTGGCTGATTGAAGGGCTCAAAGGCCAAAAAAAGAAAAAAAGAAAAATAATTTGGGGTGGAAAAAAATCAATAAATTGAACAATTTATAAAGAAATAGAAAATGTGAGAAAAATATCCCAAAAAAGGGAAGGCACCAAAATGGAAAAAAGTTTGACATGCTGAGGAGAGATTAGAAATGCAACCTCTCTGCTCTGCAGAAAACGATAGACAGCTGGTCCCGCATTCCACCATTGGGCAGGAAGGCACTGCCTCAAAGTTTTAAAGTGACAGTGCACTATGGCAGTATCTGCACCAGGCTTTGTGGATGACGTCACCCACATGTGACAATATTATGCCTGCTTGTCCTCAGAAAAGACCTCTTACTTAAAACACCTGTGATCTACACTAATGTTTCCCAAGTTGGTCCTGAAGTACCTCCTTGCCAGACAGGATATCCACAATGAATATGTAAGAAAGATCTACATATAATGGAGGCAGTATATGTAAATCAAGTTCATGCATATTCATTGTGGATATGCTGAAAACCTGACTGGCAAGGGGGTACTCCAGGACTGACCTGGGAAACACTGCTCTACACTACTCTCCTTATTGTTCAGTTTCTTCTATGGTGAACACCTGAATTCTTTCACATGCTCTTCAGGTAGTTTTCTAAATATGTTAAAGAAAAGAAAGAAGCTCCTCTGTCTTCACAGCGGCTCTCAGTAGATATGAGTCACGTAGTGTAGGAATACACATGCTAACCTTCTGAGACTTGAAATGGTCACACCAGTGCAGATTCCCCTCTCCCCCCGGTTCTGACTCCACTTGCACCACTCCCTGTACCTTTACAAGGTGGAGGCAGGAGGGCAGGAGTAGCCAGGAAGAGGGGAGTATGCACACAGGGGGGGGGGGGGGGGGGGGGGAGGGGGTTCCAGTTTACTGGACTGCCAGGCAGTGGTGTAGGAAGGGGGGGCGACACCCCCAGCAGCATGCACTCGGCGGATTGGCTCTCCCGCCCGCCCCTCACCGCCTTCCAGGTATGTTCTCGGGGGGGGGGGGGGGGTTGCGCACAGCAGCGACCCACCCCGGGTGTCAGCTGCCCTCACAACACCACTGCCGCCAGGGAAAAAAAAAAAAAGATTTGTGGGGGTTCATGGGGAGGGTTTTGGGGGGGGGGGGGGAGGTGCCGGGAGGTGAGAGGTACTAAGCACAAGCAGGCAGCCTTTGCAGCTGCCTGCTTGTGCTTCTCTCCAACAGCTCCAGAGCAGCCATAAATTTTGCTTGTTAAATTACAGCGAATTCTAATGAGCTCACTTTGGCTCACTTTAATAAATTTGCATGGGGTTCTCAGTGGCTGCTAATGGCACAAGTTAGAGCCATGGAAAACCCCTTTGTGCATTACTAGCTACATAATCACTTGCTTTAGACTGGCTAGAACCAGTCTAAAGCAAATGTTAATATAACGGTAAGCTTTGTGCATCTGGTCCTGAGAAAGTTGGATATCGCAATGAAATCCTGAAGTGTCTTCTACAAACAGAAGAATAGTGTTTTGCCTACCTCCTCTATACAAGAGAAATATTCTTTAGTATCTAGTATACACAACACCTCGGAATAATTCCATTTCACTTCTCCTCACTCATTTATTCACCTACATACTTTGAAGTTCTCTCACATCTATTCAAATATTATATTAGACCACAGTTAAGTCTCTGCATAAGTAGTTGCAATAAAACTATTTGAATAAATATACACATCAATAACTTGGGAAAGTGTCATTGCAGCTATTTGTGTCTAATGTCTGTCCAGCATAAGACTCAAAACAGCATACATAGGGGATCTTTCACTAAGCCACAGCAGCATTTTTAGCTCATGGTAGAAATCAGTTGGTGGTAAGAGCCAAGACGCCCGTTATATTTCTATGGGCATCTCGGCGTTTACCACCAGCTGATTTCTACCAGCTTAGTAAAAGACCCCCTTAGTTTCTAGTAATTGTGAAACTAAGAGCTTGGAAGCAGTTGTTATATCAAATAATTCTGATATACAGAAATGAGATACACACCAGTGACTAAATGGTATACTTTCTAATTTCTCTATTTGCCAAATGACCTAACCAAGTACAATATTATAGTCCGCCTTTAAAAGCTGAACTGATTGTGGTTCCCTATGAGACAGGGTAATATGAGTACTTGAGTCTTCCTGTGGATATGTGTAGAATGAAAGTGAATACCCCTCCCCCCCCCAGAACTGTGAACACTCTCCCTACATTGTCCCCTGTCCTTGCCAGTCGGAGGAACTCAGTCTGGGAGTCAAACCTGGATCTAATGCCTGCAACTCAAAGTATTGCTGCCGGACTATTAGACCAGTCATTTTTCTTTTTTAAATTGTATTTCAAAAGAATACACAGGCAGTGCATCTAACATGCATGATGAGATCCAGTGTTCTGAAAATGGATACAAAAAGAAAGTAAAGGGCCAGATAGCTTGCTACCTTTAAAAATCATAAATACGAAAATGAGATAAACATGTGCTTTGCAATATACCCCCAAAAGTCTATGAAAGCACCTAACTTCTTTCACACACAACGGCAAAGGAGGTGTTAATGTGGGAAGGGATTGGGCATATCAGGGGCCTTCTGACTAACCTTCTGCGCACTTTATAGTATAAATTCTTGATTTTACACACATAACCGCCGCTTTTAGGTGCTACCATTTACACCAGCCATAGACGTGGCATGCTCTACTATTCTGTAACAGATTTGGCTTACAAATATGCCATTATGGAATACTAGCAGAGTGCCCAAATTTTTGGCACCCTGCTTTTAGCGTCCTTTATTGAATTGACCCCACAGTGTTATATCAAAGTAAGTGACACTTACATTTTTGTTAATCTCCAGCATGCCCATCAATGACAGTGGCAATATTTTGAAAACAGCAAGATACAAGAGTCCATGTTGTTGGCTACCTGCCTGAAGAACAGAAATTACATTACATTAGACAAGAAAGGTAACTGAAATTTCTAAATTCACTCTGCCATTCCTGTTATTGATGAAAAATGACATTATATTTGGATGCAGGATATATAAGCATCACAGCTTAAAATGAAAAAAAGTCTTCTGACCATCTCTGGGAAGGAAAGAGGGGTTGGGAGAAGGGATAGCAAAGGGGGTGGGATTGTTGGAATGGTGGCATGCTATAAGAAAACAGGGCTCCTGATAACATCGGGATTATTGTTGAAATGGGGACAAGGGGGAGGGATACCTAGGAGGCATATTTTCAAAGCACTTAGCCTTCCAAAGTTCCATAGAAACCTATGGAACTTTGGAAGGCTAAGTGCTTTGAAAATATATCTCCTAGTATGTGTGAATAGGGGTGAAAACCAGAATATTATGCCATGTTATTGTGAGATATTAATTTATCTTTATTTTTTGTATTCCATAACTGCTCAATAAAGAGATTCAAATACATAAACAAATCTCTGATTCACGGGAGTGGGGGATGGGGTTGACCTAGCAGGTTTCTCCTCCTTTGTGTTTCTAGTTCAATTGCTATCTGCCTCTTCTGGGCTATCACATAAAAGCATTCATTCACAGTCACCTTGGGCTTCCCCCCTACTTTATAACCTCTCTCCTGCACACAGCTTAGTGTTGAGCTGGCCCAATTTATATAGTTGTATAAAAGATAATGACTGAAGATGGTAGTGTTTGCAGAGTTATTATGGACATAAATTTCAAAAGTTTGAGCAAACTTTCCAAAAATGTTCAGCCTCTGTGCATATAGAATATATTCTAGTATATGCTATGCTACCCAAAACTCACATCTATGGCTTCTATTCCCGTAGATTTTTCTGGTTACCACTGTTGGTAAACAAACAGAGGCACAGAGAGTGTCTCCTGAAAGCAACCAAGACACTGTGAATGGGAATGTCTCTGTATATATATATCTACACACACACACACAAGCTCTCTGGCAAGTAAGACTAAAGGCTAACAGATCATGAAGTAGACAAATATTACACTGCTTCTCCTGAGCCCCCCACCTCCATCCTCACCTTCCTAGGCTATGTAGTTTCATCTAGCAGAGTTTACATCGGCTTACTAGGGAGCACACTAGCTACTGCCATGTCAGTTCCTTTACTGTTCTCTGTTTGCCTTACTGTTCAGTGACAGTGGCACTTAGGGATAGTAAACTACAGTGTAATATCATTTAGGGAGTAATTCTAAACACCATTTATATACATCAGAGTTATACATGCACATGGTTTGCTAAAAAACAAATTACCCCTATCTAGTCCAAGGTATGTGTGTAATGCCATTTCATACATATTTTTACCCATGACAAGCAGAGGTGCTCCTAGAAGCAGTGCTCAGGCCAGGTTTGGACTTATGCAAAGTTTCTTGTAGATTTTGTATGTATTAAATAGCAGATGGGCATGGAGTTTTAGTGGGGTAATTTTCAAAGGGGATGTATGTGAAAGCTGGTACAAGTTATGCATATATTCTCTTACAAAATGACCTTTATTAGTCACATCAAAAGAGTAGTTCATCAGGGCTAACATTATTTGTAGAGTCCTATCTTTAGCATATAAAGCAGTAATGTTAATTTCAGAGGTCTGAATGTTCTTGTTCTTGACTTCTGCATGCAGAAGAAACCTTCACAAATTTGATCATACCTTCAAAATGTTTTAATATAGTTACCCGCTGTTCCAAAGCTGTGAGTTTCTTTTGAGATGACTTTGCTACTATAGTCTCCTGAGGAACATCCCAAGTCAGATACCTATAATATTAATAGCACTATGAGGTAATGATACTGGTAAGAACATGAATATGATGCTATATAAGTTCAGTTTCCATGTAGGGTAGTAGACTAACCATATGATAAAATAATGTAAATGGCGGTTTACAGATAACCCCCCTCCCCCCCCCCCAGAATTTCCCTGGTTCCAAAAACCTTTACCTTTATACCAGTGGCACATTCATGGATAGGTCTAGATGGGCAGGGGCAAAATGGGCACCTCAGCTACTGGAGGTACCTGTGGACTGACATCTCCCTCGCCCCAAGTCTACCCTAACATGTATCTTCATGTATAGGGGTGCTGGGAGTGACTCACTCATCCTGCCTATAGGCTTCCCTCTACCATGTCCCACCCCCTCTGATGCAACTTCCTGTTTCTACATGGGCAGAAAGTGGCAGAGGGAAGGCTCCAGGGTCAGCTGCAGGCAGCACAATTGAATCACTGCCACTGAGTGAAGGAGTGGCCTAGTGGTTAGAGCACTGGTCTTGACATCCAGAAGTGCCTGGCTCAAATCCCACTGCTTCTCCTCGTGATCTTGGGCAAGTAACTTAATCCTCCATTGCCTCAGGTAGAAACTTAGGATTGTGAGCCCTAAAGGGGACAAGGAAATACCCAGTGTACCTGAATGTAACTCACCTTGAGCTACTACTGAAAAATAAACACCAGCAACCCCTATAAATGAAGACTCATGTTAAGGTAAAGTGGGGGAGTGGTGGTTTTGAGAGACAGAGAGGCTAGACCAATGGGGGATGGCTAGACCATTGGGAGGATGGTTTTGAGAGAGAGAGAGAGAGAGAGAGAGAGAGAGAGAGAGAGAGAGAGAGAGAGAGAGAGAGAGAGAGAGAGCGCAGCTGGACTGTTTGGGGGGGGACGGTTTAGAGAGACAGAGAGGTTGTACTGATGAGGGGGATGGTTTTGAGAGACAGAGAGGCTGGACTGTTCGGGAGATGATTTAGAGAGAGAGAGAGAAACTGGACTGATAGGTGAACAGTTGTGAGAGAGAGAAACTGGACTGTTGGGGGCGGGGGACAGTTTTGAGAGAGAGAGAGAGAGAGAGAGAGAGAGAGAGAGAGAGACTGGACTGATGGGGGGAATGGTTTTAAGTTGGGGGGGGGGGGCAGACTATTGGAGGCATGGTTTTGAGAAAGGGGGGGGGTAGAAAATTGAGTAGCTTACTTCCAAAACCCTCTAATGCAACAAAATCAAGCAGTCTGGCTGCGCCACTGCTTCATACAATTTTATATATTTACAGAATCACATAATACCGAGTCCCCTCTCCAGTACAAGGAAGCTACATTACAATACAGTAGTGTTTCTAGCAGGAAGAAAACAAAGAGGAGCAATACTGGTCTTCAATTTTCCATATTTCTGGTCCAGTCTTGTGGAATTTGTTGCCTTCTGAGTTACAACTCCTCTGATCCAACTTCCTTTCATAAACAGTTGAATGACCACAACATTTTACTTAATTGAGATCAGGACTTCTTGTTGCCCTCAGTCAGGATCTCTACTGATGTAAGTCTTGGTTTGCATGACGGGTATGTAGTGGTCGGTGGTTCTTATCCAGATTGTTCTCTGTTGCATAGGTCTCCCAGGTTTACCTTATTTTATATACGTGACAGAACAGTGTGTTTTAAGACTGTAAAATGTATTGGGTAATTTCCTGAAGTGTATTTCTCTAGTTTGACCAGCATGAGGTGCATGTTTGTTTTGAAGCTGCTGCAGAACCAAGGCTGTTTTCTTTGTGCCTTTTGGAAAGGCAGTCTGCAGTATACTTTCAAAGATTGTTGTTATGAACTCTGATTGGCCCAGGAGCTCATTTTTCATTTGTATTTTACTGGGTTTTTTCCATAGTCTTAGCCTGGGAGAAGTGAGAGACAGATCTCTTTGCTGAGGCCTTGTGATCAGTTATATTTGATAATCTGTAAGTAGCATATTTCCTAATCTCCCCAGGTACTTTTTAGAAAGTAAACAAATGTTTAGATAGTTTTATAAATTGATCCCATTTCAGTTACCTGTGATTGTTTGCTGATTGCACTATTTATGCTTCAGTGTTCAATTTTAAGACAATAAACAATTTTCAGTTTGTTGACTCTGCCTGTCTGGACTAATAAAGAATCCCTGGTGGTTTGTGTGTTGGGTCTGTGAGTGCTTTCTGGAACTGTGGGACCACTGGGAGTGTAGCCCCAGTAACCTAGAAATCATTGGGATAATTTGAGAGCGGGCGACTCACCCAGAGGTGGCTATGAGCCAGTCAGTGGGAGAAGGGTTCTAGTGTACAGCACAAGCGGCAGGTGCAGGCGGACCTGAGCTGTGCTGGTGATAGACCCTCTAAATGGCCAAGGGGTAACCCCAGGCGGGTGGTTAGGCATTTTGTGACAATATACATTTCAATTTCTGTGTATTACATGTATGTACTTTTGTTAACCACCTAGAATTATACAAGAAACATAACTGCTGAGATACAATGAATCAAAACGGGGAACAGAGGGCAATTTTAAAAGCAGCCATGCATATAAACATTTATTGGCAGAAATAGGCTTTAATAAAATTGCTCCCCCCTCTTCCATCTGCATTAAAATTTATATCAATACAGCCAATAAGTGGTTAAGTTTATGCAGACTGAGAGGTGGGTTTCGGGAGAGGTCAGCTTTCACACACACTTTATAAAATATGCATATATACATGTAAATTAACCAGGGAAATTTGTGTATGGCAATGAGCAGATGAAAATATGTGCAAAAATTCGCTGGGCTAATTTTCAAAATGAAATTATGTGCATACTTTTGTTTTGAAGATTTGCCAGTACCCATATAAAAAAAAGTGTGCATATCCTATTTATATGTCAGTGCAGTTATACATTTACCCATTTTTGTCATCAGCTTTATAGAACAGGCACCTAATCCTTGTGGTCTGAGAGAAACTAAACGAAGGCGCGCAATTGTAGAAGTGTTCCCTAGCTGCATAGTGCAGAGGCAGTCTGTAAAGAGAGTGAATGATGGTAAGCATGTAGAGGGCCATATTCCAGATTTGGCTTTCAGATTCAATGAGTGGTTAACGCCAACTTCCTTCATATTACTATCTTTGAATCGATGGATCATTCATTGATTTTACATGAATTAGATTTGGTGATTAGGAAAGGTGTTCCTAAGAGGCATAAAAGTGTTTTGAGAACAGGATGAGGCCTGACAAGAGGATCTGTTTGATGGGGTGAATGGAGTGCAAGTCTCCATGGTGAGCCTTGTGTACCCACAGAACTGGATGCGAGGCAAGTGTCTGATGTGGGCCTTGTGCTCTCAAATAGCAGTGTCCAAATGGCAGCACTCAGAAGTGAAGTTACTTACCTGTAGCACGTGTTCTCCGAGGACAGTAGGCCAAACGTTCTCAAAAGTAAGTGACATCATCCAACGGAGCCCAGTGCAGACGCTGCTCAGTGTACTGTCTCTTCAGAAGACCTTTGGCAGCATCCCATAGTGGATGCATGGGTGCCTCCCCGCCTGATGTGTAAGCGTGGAACCAGCAGTCTAATGCCATAGCTGTAAAAGACAATTCCAAGGGAAGGAAGGAGGGAGGGTATGTGAGAATGATTGGCCTGCTGTTCTCAAAGACCACTGCTACAGATATGTAACTGCTTTTTTCAAGAACAAACAGGCAATGTTATCTCACAACTGAGCATTCCTGGCCACTAGGCTCACTGAAAACACAATGCTAGGACAATAAGGACTTGCAACAGCAAGGCCTAAACAACTTGAAACTAAAACAAACTGGTTGTGAAGGTGCAATCTGGAATTGGGGGGGGGGGGGGGGGGGAAGAGGTTGGAGGTCCAACTGTACTGTGCTGCTCCCTAATCAAAGTAACCGTCTCTCTCACCTTAAATAAAAGAGATTCACCCCTCTGCAAGGCACATCATAACATAGCTGGACTCTCATAGCCATAATATCCCACAGGTTGCTTTATCCATTGTGGAAGAATTCAGTGCTGCTTTGTAAACACCAAATATTGACCTGTCCATGTGCTTTCACGCGCATTCTGCACTGTACACTTTTCTATGGCACTGGTAGCCACATGTACCAAGATACCCAGCTCCTCTCCATAGTACTTCTAAAATCTTATCTAGGTGTTGCATGACATCCACCACCTTTGCACCAGGCAGGCAAGTGACCAAGTGATCCTCACACCCACAGGCCACCTATTTGCCTAAGCCCAATAACCGATTGTCCAACTAAAACAGATATCCTAACCCTTCCCTCCATGGCAGAAGCCCCTGGAGATACATCCTCTGTAGAAAAGGATACTGCATTCCATGGAGAGCAAGTCCTGGCTACAGGATCTCTTCAAGGGTGATGATGTTCTGTCAGGTGACCTCACTCCTCCAAGGCAGCAAAGACTGCCAAACAGGAGGCGGACCATCTCTACTATGTCCCTGTAGATCTATCTACCTCTTCATCTTCCTTAGCTCCCCCAAGTCTGCTACTTTAGTCTCATAATATTGGACTCATTCTCTGAGCCAAGAAACTCTTTGCACCAAGTGCACACATACAACTCTCACCAACTTGGAGATAAATTATACATGTGGCACTCAATGAAAAAGAATGGGTAGCAGACATACCACTGCTTGACTGCTGTCTGCATCTTAGTATCAGTGAGCTGTTTAGTTATTCAAAGTTACTACTACTACTTAACATTTTTACAGTGCTACTAGATGTATGCAGTGCTGTACACTGGACATGAAGAGACAGCCCCTGCTCGACAGAGCTTACAATCTAATTAGGACAGACAAACAGGACAAAAAAGGGAATTACTAAGGTGGGCATGATAAAATATGGGTACTGAACAAATGAGTAAGGGTTAGGAGTTAAACGCAGCATCAAAAAGGTGGGCTTTTAGTCTAGATTTGAAGATGGCCAGAGATGGAGCTTGACGTACCGGCTCAGGAAGTCTATTCCAAGCATATGGTGCAGCAGGATAAAAGGAATGGAGTCTGGAGTTAGCAGTGGAGCAGAAGGGTACAGATAAGAGAACTTGACCTAGTAAACAGAGTTCCCGGGGAGGAGTGTAGGGAGAGATAAGAGTGGAGAGGTACTGAGAAGCTGCAGAGTGAGTGCACTTGTAAGTCAATAAGAGGAGTTTGAACTGTATGTGGAAATGGATAGGGAGCCAATAAAGCAACTTGAGGAGAGAGCTAATACAAGCATAGCGACACTGGCGGAATATAAGACGTGCAGCAAAATTTTGAACAGATTGAAGGGGAGAGAAATGGCTTAGTGAGAGAGAATCAAGTTGCAATAGTTTAAGCGAGAGGTGATAAGAGTGTGGATATGGGTTCTAGTAGTGATCTCAGAAAGGAAAGGATGAATTTTGGTGATATTATAGAGAAAGAAATGACAGGTTTTAGCAGTTGAATATGTGCAGAGAAGGAGAAAGAGTCGAAGATGACCCTAAGGTTACGAGCTGATGAGAGTGTTATTCACAGAGCTAGAGAATGAGGGAAGAGGAGAAGATGGTTTAGGGGGAAAGATAAGAAGCTCGGTCTTGATCGTGTTTAGTTTCAGATGGCAGTGAGACATCCAGGCAGCAATGTCAGAAAAGCAGGCTGATACTTTGCCCTGGATTCCTGCTGAAATTTCTGGTGTGGGAGTCGTCAGCATAAAGGTGATACTGAAAACCATGGGAGGAGATCAGAGTACCAAGGGAAGAAGTATAGATGGAGAAAAGAAGAGTTCCCAGGACAGATCCCTGAGGTACACTAATTGATAGTGGGATAGATGTGGAGGAGGATCCACCAGAGTATACACTAAAAGTATGATGGGAGAGATAAGAAGAAAACCAGGAAAGAATAGAGCCCTGAAATCCAAGTGAGGAAAGCATATTTATTTATTTATTTGTTTGTTTGTTTGTTAAATTTGTATCTCACATTTTCCCACCTATTTGCAGGCTCAATGTGGCTTACATTATTCCGTAACGGCAATCACCATTTCCAGAATGAGAAATACAAAGTGGTATTGCGTTCATAGATTAAGCAGTCAAGTATAGAAAATTCATTTTCGGAATGAGAAATAAAAGTGGTATTGCGTTAAAGTTCATTAGTGGCAAAGTAGGTCAAGCAGTCAGATAGAGAAAGTTCGGTTTTGTTCAGTTCTGGTATAAGTTTCGTTGTCTGGTATTTAGGATGGATCATTGTGGTATGCCTTATTGAACAGGTTGGTTTTTAGTGATTTTCGGAAGGTTGTTAGGTCGTGCGTTGTTTTTATGGTGTATGGTAGTGCATTCCATTGTTGTGTGCTTGTGTAGGAGAAGCTGGATGCATATGTTGATGTCTATTTTAGTCCTTTGCAGCTGGGGTAATGGAGATTCAAGAATGTGCGTGATGAACTTTTTGTATTCCTGGTTGGTAAGTTTATAAGGTCTGACATGTAGGCTGGGGCCTTGCCGTGAATGATTTTAGGAACCAGAGTGCAAATTTTGAACGCAATACGTTCTTTGAATGGAAGCCAGTGTAGTTTTTCTCTTAGGGGTTTGGTGCTTTCGTTTCTCCAAATACAAGTCTGGTTGCTGTGTTTTGGGCAGTTTGGAGTTTCTTGATGATTTGTTCCTTGCATCTGGCATAGATTGCATTGCAGTAATCTAGGTGGCTTAGCACCATTGATTGTACCAGGCTATGGAATATTTCCCTTGGGAAGAAAGGGTTTACTCTTTTGAGTTTCCACATTGAATGGAACATTTTCTTTGTGTATTTTTCATATGGCTTTCTAGTGTGAGATTTCGGTCAATTGTAACTTTGAGAATTTTCAGACTGTCCGAGACAGGGAGGGTGTAATCTGGGGTGTTTATAGTGGTGGGTTTGTTCGTGTTATATTGTGATAAGAGGATGAGAACTTTGGAAGGCTAAGTGCTTTGAAAATATGCCTCATTGTGTTTTTTCTGCGTTGAGTTTTAATTTAAATGCGTCAGCCCATGAATTCATGATTTGGAAGCTGTGTTTGATTTCATTTGTGATTTCTGTTAGATCATGTTTGAACGGGATATAGATCGTAACATCATCTGCATAGATGCAAGGATTGAGGCCTTGGTTGGATAGCAGTTTGGCTAGAGGTGTCATCATTAGGTTGAAAAGGGTCGGTGACAGCAATGATCCCTGGGGTACTCCGAAATTCTGGTTTCCATGGTGATGATGTATTCGAATTTCATATCACTTGGTATGTTCTTGCAGTTAGGAAGCCTTTGATGCAACTATGTACGCTTCCGCCAATTCCGAAGTATTCTAGGATGTTTAATAGTATTTTATGGTTTACCATGTCGAATGCGCTAGACATGTCGAATTGTAGAAAGAGTACACTATTGCCAATTGCTTGTTTGAATTTGGTTAGGAGAGTGATTAGTAATGTTTCGGTGCTGTGGTTGGATCGGAATCCTGATTGTGATTCATGTAATATTGAGAATTTGTTTAAGTAGTCGGTAAGCTGCTTGGTTATCATACTTTCCAATAGTTTGACTGCCAGAGGGATAGATGCTACCGGGCGGTAGTTGGTTATGTCATTTGCTTTTTTCTTTGAATCTTTAGTATTGGTGAATAGTACGTTTCCTTAATCTTTAGGAAACAGTCCGCGTTGTAACATATAATTTAGGTGCAAAGTGAGGTCTGTTATGAAGCGTTGAGGGGTGGATTTTATTAGCTTGTTGGGGCATATGTCCAGTTTGCAGTGGGATTTGGTGAACCTGTTAATCGCTTTGGTGACGGTTTCATCGGTAAGTAGATCGAAGTTTGTCCAGATTCGGTCTGCTGGATATTCATCGGTGATTGGGTCCAGATGTTCAATGAATTTTTCGTGGTCAGTAGTATTGAGTGGTAGCATGATTCGTAGCTTTATAATTTTCTTGTTGAAGTATTTAGCAAGGTTTTCTGCTGATGGGGTGTCTGTGTTGGTTGTGGTAACCGGTGTGGTATCAAGTAGTTTGTTCACGAGTTGAAAAAGTTTATGCGTGTCCTTGTAGTCTGGCCCTACTTTGGTTTTGTAGTATGATCTTTTGGTTTGTCTTATTGCATATTTGTATTTTCTCTGTATTTGTTTCCATGGGTTGAGTGTGTATTCATCTTTTACTTTTTTCCATGCTCGTTCGAGTTTCCTCATTTGTGTTTTGAGTTTTTTTAATTCGTCATTGAACCATGGGATCAAGTTTTTTTCTTCTTGTTGTTCTTGTTCTTAAGGGTGCTATTTCATCTAGTACATTTCTGCATCTTATGTCCCAATCAGGGAGGTAGTGTATGCAGTCCGTTCGTGCTGTCCATTCATTGTCATATATCTGTTGCCAGAATACTATTGGGTCTATTTGGCCTCTTGTACTGTAGATTGTAGTTTCTTGTGTGCGGTATAATCCTGTCTTCCACCAGTTAAGGCAGGTTTAGTTTGTAGTGATCGGTCCAAGGTGTTGCTGACCATTTGATGTCTGTTACTAGTATGTTGTGGTCTGTGGACAATTTGTGTGAGAAGAGGTCCAATGTATGCCCTTTAATGTGGGTAGTTTGCATGTATGGCCATTTGAGATCCCATGAGTGGAAGAATTCCTTACATTCTTGTGCATTGGTAGAGTTTGGGTCTTCTAGGTGAAGGTTTACGTCACCTAGTATTAGTATGTTGGAGTTGGTTACACAAGTGTTTGAGATAAAGTCCATGAAGTTAGACTGGCTTTCGTTCCAATTACCAGGTGGTCTGTAGAACAGGACGCAGTTCAGGTGATCAAGCAGGGATTTATTGTGGATTCTTATTCAAGCTATTTCAAGTTGGGTTGTTATAGACTCGGCAGTGGTTTCGGCGGTGAAGTGGGAACGGTAAATTAATGCTATGCCTCCGCCTTCCTTTTCCTTTCTGGTCCAGTGAGTGATTTTGTATCCTGGAGGGCATAGATCAAGGATTATGGGGTCCTTTTGGTCGTGGATCCAGGTTTCATTGATGAAAGTTAGATCGAAGTTTTATGACATGATCCAATCTGTTATTGTTGATGTCCTGTTAACTACGGATCTGGCATTAATGTAGCCAACTTGAATATTTTGGTATGGTGCTTCTATATTTGGTGATATGTGGATTTTTGTTAGTTGTTGTTCCTTAGTTATTGTGTGTTTGTTCTGGCTTTTCATTCCGTTTTGTTGATGTTGTCTACATGTAGGTATTTTTCCTTTGTTTTGGTGATTGGTAGCTTGGTGAGGTGTGGAGTGTCTGATCAGTCTTTGGTGATTCTGTAGTATGGGTATGATATTGTTATATGCGAATGGGATGGATAGTGTTAGGTGAATCAGTGATAGGGAGTATATTACTAGGAGTACTTGGGCTGTATTCATTTTGTTGTCAGTTAGGAGGTATGAAGATTACTCACAGTCAGATGATCGGGAGTGATGTCCTAGGTGAGGTGCCTTTCATATAGATGTACAGTGGTGGAAATAAGTATTTGATCCCTTGCTGATTTTGTAAGTTTGCCCACTGACAAAGACATGAGCAGCCCATAATTGAAGGGTAGGTTATTGGTAACAGTGAGAGATAGCACATCACAAATTAAATCCGGAAAATCACATTGTGGAAAGTATATGAATTTATTTGCATTCTGCAGAGGGAAATAAGTATTTGATCCCCCACCAACCAGTAAGAGATCTGGCCCCTACAGACCAGGTAGATGCTCCAAATCAACTCGTTACCTGCATGACAGACAGCTGTCGGCAATGGTCACCTGTATGAAAGACACCTGTCCACAGACTCAGTGAATCAGTCAGACTCTAACCTCTACAAAATGGCCAAGAGCAAGGAGCTGTCTAAGGATGTCAGGGACAAGATCATATACCTGCACAAGGCTGGAATGGGCTACAAAACCATCAGTAAGACGCTGGGCGAGAAGGAGACAACTGTTGGTGCCATAGTAAGAAAATGGAAGAAGTACAAAATGACTGTCAATCGACAAAGATCTGGGGCTCCACGCAAAATCTCACCTCGTGGGGTATCCTTGATCATGAGGAAGGTTAGAAATCAGCCTACAACTACAAGGGGGAACTTGTCAATGATCTCAAGGCAGCTGGGACCACTGTCACCACGAAAACCATTGGTAACACATTACGACATAACGGATTGCAATCCTGCAGTGCCCGCAAGGTCCCCCTGCTCCGGAAGGCACATGTGACGGCCCGTCTGAAGTTTGCCAGTGAACACCTGGATGATGCCGAGAGTGATTGGGAGAAGGTGCTGTGGTCAGATGAGACAAAAATTGAGCTCTTTGGCATGAACTCAACTCGCCGTGTTTGGAGGAAGAGAAATGCTGCCTATGACCCAAAGAACACCGTCCCCACTGTCAAGCATGGAGGTGGAAATGTTATGTTTTGGGGGTGTTTCTCTGCTAAGGGCACAGGACTACTTCACCGCATCAATGGGAGAATGGATGGGGCCATGTACCGTACAATTCTGAGTGACAACCTCCTTCCCTCCGCCAGGGCCTTAAAAATGGGTCGTGGCTGGGTCTTCCAGCACGACAATGACCCAAAACATACAGCCAAGGCAACAAAGGAGTGGCTCAGGAAGAAGCACATTAGGGTCATGGAGTGGCCTAGCCAGTCACCAGACCTTAATCCCATTGAAAACTTATGGAGGGAGCTGAAGCTGCGAGTTGCCAAGCGACAGCCCAGAACTCTTAATGATTTAGAGATGATCTGCAAAGAGGAGTGGACCAAAATTCCTCCTGACATGTGTGCAAACCTCATCATCAACTACAGAAGACGTCTGACCGCTGTGCTTGCCAACAAGGGTTTTGCCACCAAGTATTAGGTCTTGTTTGCCAGAGGGATTAAATACTTATTTCCCTCTGCAGAATGCAAATAAATTCATATACTTTCCACAATGTGATTTTCCGGATTTAATTTGTGATGTGCTATCTCTCACTGTTACCAATAACCTACCCTTCAATTATGGGCTGCTCATGTCTTTGTCAGTGGGCAAACTTACAAAATCAGCAAGGGATCAAATACTTATTTCCACCACTGTAGCACCAGTTAGAAGTATGGAGTATTGTCTCAGGGCACAGAGGCTCCGTAGTTCTGGGAACTGTGGTAGTGGTTGGAGGTAGGAAGCTGAGGAGAGACAGCTGTGTTGCACAGGAGGGTAGGTGGTCAAACAGTTGGAAGGCGCTTGGGGTTGTGCAAGAAACAATCATCGCATTCTCACAAAATGTCCAAAATAGTAGTGGTGCCACTCCAAACAGCTTGGTATGCCACATGGTGCCGTCAGCTGGGCCCGGGCCGTGTCTTGCCTCACTCTTTCTCCCCCAGTCATCCGCTGCACGGCTGCACAGGTCGGCTTCTCCACTCGGCACAATTCTTCGGGCTCGGAACTCCCATGGGCAATCAAGGAGCAGGCGGTGATCAACAGTGATCAAAACCAGCAGATAGATTGAGAAAGATGGGGATAGAATAGAGACCTTTGGATCTGGCCAGGAACAGGTCATTGGAGACATTAGCAAGCGCTGTTTGGGCTGAATGAGAGGGTGAAAGACAGATTGAAGTGGATCAAGAACAGCTTGAGATGAAAAAAAGTCAAGACAACAGCGGTGAACAGCATAGCATGTTCAAGTATCTTGGATAGGAAAGGGAGGGAGATGGGGCGATAGTCGGAAGGACAGGTAGGGTCCAATGAAGGTTTTTTTTGAGGAGTGGTGTGACTACAGCATGTTTGAAGGAATCAGGAAAGTCGCAGTGGAAAGTGAAAGATTAAAGATATGACTGATAAAAGGATGACAGTAAGAGAGATAGTGCTAAGTAGATGGGTGGGAATAGATTCAGAGGAGCAGGTAGTTAGTTTTGAGGAGGAAAGAAAATGTGCAATTTCCTCTTCAGTGATTTCAAAAAAGGAAGAAAAAAAGGAGGCAGTGGTTGAAGGGAGGGTTGAGAGAATTGACTAAGGGAAGGAGAGGTACAGTCATATTAATCTTGTGAACCTTATCATGAAAGTACTCAGCCAGAGCCTGGGGAGAAAGTGAAGTTGGAGGTGAAGGCACTTTGAGGAGAGAGTTCAGTGTGACAAAGACACGTTGAGGGTTTGAGCCAAGAGAATTTAATCAACTGAATGTAGCAATCCTGTTTGGCAAGTGAAAGAGCAGACTGGAAGGAGATCAGCAAAAATTTGAAATGTATGAAATCAACACGGGCACAGGATTTTAGCCAACGGTGTTCAGCAGAGCAGGCACAGGAACGTAGGCAGCAGATTCTAAAGGTCAGCCAAGGCTGGGGTTTGGTACGCCTTACAGAACAGGGAATGGGAGGAGTGAATCCAGAGGAGGAAGAGACAGCCTTATTGAAAGACTTGGGTAACAGTAGTTGAGATGAGATTTGAAACACTGGAGGACAGAGTAGAAGGGTCAATAGCCTGAAGATTCCTAAATCTATTGGTTGAGAGTGGACGGAACTGGGGCAGAGAGTGTTTAAGTGTGAAAGTTATCAGATGAGGGGAACAGCTGAGGCGCAGTGAGTGAGCAGTTGGAGAAGAAGATAAGATCAAGACAGTGGCCATTCTGGTGAGTGGGTGTAGAAGCTGAGAAGCATAATAGTCAGAGGGATCATTAGCAAGAATGTTAAAATCCCCAAGAATGAGGGAAGGAGATGAAGGTTCAAGAAAGAAGGAAAGCCAGGCATCAAAGTCAGTGGGAAAGGAAGAAAGGGACTTATCGGGGGGGGGGGGTTGTCGATAAATGACTGCTACTCAGAGAGGCAGAGGAGTGAATAGACGGATGGAATGGACTTTGAAGGAAGAAAAGCAGTGAGACTGAGGTGGAAGAAGAGGTTGAAATCTACAGGAGGGTGAAAGTAGTAACCCGACACCACCTCTGCGGCCAACCGGGTGAGGAGTATGGGAGAAAAGGTAACCTTAATGACACAGGGCTGCGGCTGAAGCAGAGTCTTCAGGGGAAAGAAAGCAGATGGACAGCACAAGAGATGAAGAGGTGGAGGATGTAGGAAAGTATGTTGCAGACAGAGTGGGCATTCCACAGAGCCCATGAGAAAGAGGGCATTCCATAGAGCACATGAGAAAGGCAGGGAAGAAGGGAGGAGGAGAGGGACAAAAATTAGATTGGATAACAGCTGATGTGGAGGACCAGGATTAGGATTGATATCCCCAGCGGAGAGCAGCAGAAGGAGCAAGAGAGTACAGAGAAGAGTAGGAGAAGCATGATGAGAGCAACAAAGGTGAGATGTACTTGGATAGAATGGAGATGGTTGACTGGAAGGAAGGAAATATTGAAGATTGAGAGCCGAGAAGAAGGGAGAAGACAAAAGAGATGGTGCGACAATGAAAGCAGAAGATGGGCAATGTGTTCCTGCAATATACAGTGGTTTCAGATGGAAAAAGAGATTGGGAAGGGACAGTACCATGAAGAGAAAGCGTACTGGAGCTATAAAAAGTAACTGGGAGAAAATACAAAGTATTTAGAGAAAATGCTTCCGCGTGCAGCACCTGGAACGAAGGCCCTGGGAGGATCGAGGTGGACCTGGGAGTCGCCCCGGAGAAGGTTGTGAGGATAGGCAGATGGGCTGCAAGTCCTCCACAGCACTTGGAAGGCAGCTGGTGGGAGGCTCTGGACACCTCTACCACGCACCTCCCAGCCAAGAAAAGGCTTACCAGGGGTCATGCTGAAGTCAGCATTCCTCTCCCTGAGGGTCACCTGATCATAGTCAAAAGGCACCTGGAAGCCCTGGCCACCTGGAGCGAAGGCCCTGGGAGGATCGGGGTGGACCTGGGAGTCACCCTGGAGAAGGATATGAGGATATGCAGATGGGATGCCTCCACAGCCCCTGGAAGGCAGCTGGTGGGAGCACTGGGCACCTGGATCAAAGGCCCTGAGCGGATCGGAGTGGGCCTGGGAGTCACCCCAGAGAAGGCTGTGAGGATATGCAGATGGGCTGCAAGTCCTCCACAGCACCTGGAAGGCAGCTGGTAGGAGTGCTGGGCACCTGGAGCAAAGGTCCTGAGCAGATCGGAGTGAACCTGGGAGTCACCCCAGAGAAGGCTGTGAGGGTACGCAGATGGGCTGCAAGTCCTCCACAGCACAAAGGTACTAAGGGAGTAGGGATACTTAAAGTAATATAAAGAACCTTAAGATTATTTGTCATATTTTATGCTTTTATTGTGATAGTTTCTCACTGAACTGCAAATAAATTGTTCGAGCGAATCACTTGCTGATGAAAACATCCTGTGGTGATGTATTTCCCTTTTATCCTCAGGTCCTCCTTAATAGGCTCTACTTCTCCCAGAAATGGAGCCTCATGCATACAAATGCAGAAAACCAAACAAATTTTCTTGCGAGAAGGTTCTACTGCTGGGGGTAGTATCTTCAAACTGCTCTGCAGAAAGACCAAGGAGGCCCCATGTGAAATGAGTGTCACAGCTTCTAGAAACTTGCAAAGCTAGGTGGTTTTATCAAATGGGCTCATTTTTGAGGATTTGTCATCTTGCTTGACCCTAGAAAAACGTCAACAGATAAAACATTTTTTTTTGTCTGTTGTCAGCAATAGAGGACAGTCAAGGCTTACACATCTTTCTGAAAATCAGGTAGTGTTGCAACAGTAATTCCCTAAGTAATAGAAGTCCACAACTGATATGCAACATAAGAAAAGTGCATCTTTGCCAGCAACGTTTGACTTCTGATGCAGGAACAGATAACATTCTGAGAAATTCTAGCCAACCTCTATGGAGTACACAGTTCCATTTTCTCTTTCTTAAATATTTAGGATATTGTTCATAAATAGTTCTAAATGTCTGAGTGAATAATTTGAAGGACGCTTTATACAAAACAGGCTGTCAATGAAGCTGTCTCTTAGCTAAGGACCCCGTTTATTAAGCCACACTAGCGTTTTTAGCATGTGCTAAATGCTAGAGACACCCGTAGGAATATATGGTTGTCTCTAGCATTTAGTGTGTGCTAAAACTGCTAGCGCACCTTTGTAAACAGGGCCTTAGATTTCTAAAGCTCAGAAACATCACATATGAAAACCAGAAACAAGAACAGTCCTTGAAGTCATTTGCTGTACCTGAATTTGCAGTAGGAACCAAGGTAGATTTTCTCCAGTGTTTCTCCAGTGTTTGCAGAAAGACGTAGAAGCCAGTTATGACCTGTAACAACTATGAGGGATGGTTTGTAGTCCGATGGTTTTAGCAATATTTCCCCCTTAATACAAACAAGAAAAACTACTTGTAAATATTCCAAACAAAGTTGTTTTTTTTTTTTAACTAACAGTTAAGGACAGTTTAACAAGCCCACCAAAAGGGAAGCGAAGTATTTTTGGATTTAGCTCTTGTCTTTTTCAGTAGTAGCTCAAGGCGAATTACATTCAAGTGAGGTAGGGACAAAAATAAAAAAGTAATGTCATTGCATTTAAATATTATTGTATTTTTCTTCAGTATTCCCGAAATAGCTCATCTAAGCACTTTTCTACAATTCATGATGAGAAATCAATTTCAGAGAACCTATATTTTACATTTTTATACACCAACGGGGCAATTCTATCAGCTGATGCCTAGAGGTACGTGCTATTTAGGCACCACTGATTGACTGTAAGAAGGGCATACATGTGGGTGGACCATGCGCGTGTCTCCAGTTTATAGAATACTATATAGTACTTATGTCATTTAGCATACTTAGATGTACCAGCTTAAGCACGCCATTGACATAGCATAAGAGGGCAAGCCTAAACACAGGCCCGCCAATGGAGACATACACTAGTTTTCTATAATGAAGTCTTAGCACCAATATGTCATTATAGAATTGGTGCCAAAAATGTTATGGTATTGGGGCACTTAAACTGGGTGTCAACTTATAGAATTGCCCCATAAGTATTTAATACTTCCAGGACTTTTTGACTGCAGTCTCTCTAAATTGAGATACTTCCCTTTTTAAATATTTTCTTCCATTTTGTTCCAAGGATCAGTCCAGTGGGTTTTGCCCATCTATAATGTAGCTGGGTTGCCCATCCAGGACCCAGCCAGGCTCGACCCTGCTTAGCTGCCTCTTCCTCCACACGACTGTTGCCTTCACTCCACAGCAATCTGGCTCCTCTGAGCCTTGGCTCCAGGCCCTGTGAACTCCCAGGACTTCCTCCTCCCTCCGTTCCTTTCACAGAGGCACATTCCAAGCCCAATGTTTATAAGTAAGAGCTTTTATTTTCTTGCTTCAAATCAACAAAACACCCTTCACTCCAGGTTGTTTAAGCTAGCAGCCCAGAGCACAATTCAGGTTCAACACAGTCAAATTCAGGTTCAAAAACAGTCCATATAACTTCAAACTCAGGTTCAAAAACAGTCCATATAACTTCACTTCACTTTAGCTCAGATTACTTCACTTAGGGAACAGTACCTTATCAGAGGGAAAAACCAAATAGCTTGGTAGGTTGCAGCCCAGACCTTTTTAGTATGAAACAGTTTACACAGTCTTTCTTGCACCTTCTTACAGCACGGTTACACAGCTTTATTCCCACCTGGTTCAGGCTGGGGTTTCAATTGTGCCCAGCTCTCTTTCTCTCCCACAGGCTGCACCTGTTTCCTCTTTAGTAGAGATTTCCCCCAGTGCCTCAGCCTCTCTCCTCCGGTCTTCCACCAGTCCCTCCAAGGTACAGCTAGCCACCCTCTTACAGCAGCTTTTTGGGTTTGAGCCAGGGCTCCAAGCTCCATCTGTTCCTCCCCTAGTCCTTCAGTAATCTCCATTTTATCCTCCTCTTCAACTTCCCCCGCCCCCAATCTCTCCAGCTGGCCCTCATCACCTTCCTCAGAGACCATTTCCCAATCTTCTATCTCCTCCCCTAACTCTTGCACAGCCGGGTGGGGAAGAGAAGGATTCTGGGTCTGGTAGTTCCTCCCCTTCTTCCTTAACCCAGCCAACCTCTCTGTCTCCAGTAGCCCAGCTTTCTGAATGTGGGTGTTGTGCACATGAAATCTGCCCCGTTGGGATTCCCTGGCTCCCTGTACCCCCTTTCTTCGTGCCTTCCCGGATCCCCTTTCACCTGCACTCTCACAATAAGCAAGTGAAGATAGAGTACAACAGAACACTGTGTTATAGGTTACTATGCAGCTGCTTCCAGTTAGTATTCCTGTGTCTCCAGCAGGTGGCGTGAGTTCGGGCAGCAGCGATCCCCCGATCTAGCGGTTCCCGAAACTATAGTGAGTGCCCTGGCAATGTGTAGGAACCCTCTCCCCCAGTCTCGCTAAGTAGACACCGACAGCAATAAAGGAGACAGAAGCCATGGGGCCTTCCCTCTTGCCTGTGCTGCTACATGCTCTGCCGATCCTGGTCCCACCCCTCAAAAACAGGAAGTGACTTCATAATGGGGGCGGGATCAGTACCGGCAGAACCTATAGCAGCACAGGGAAGAGGGAAAACCCCGTAGTTTCTGCCTCCTTTATTGCTGTCGGCGTCTACTTAGCGAGACTGGGGGAGAGGGTTCCTTCACATTGCCAGGGCACTCGGGGATCACTGCTGCCCAACCTCACGCCAAAGACCCTCCTCATGAATACGTGAGGGGACAGGGCTTTGGCATGTGAGCTGGAGAATGGGGCCCAATGTGTGTGTCACATGCCACATGAGTGTGACTTGGTATGCCTGCAACTTTAGTATCAATCTCAGGTTTCACCTGTTGAAACAGACTGTAATGTCCATCTTCATCTTGTTTCATCTTATTGCTTATACAAAGGAATGAAATTGATGAAGGTGTTTCATGTTTTGAGGTTATAAAACATCTATACATTCAGTTCATTTAGAGGCACCACTTCTCCCTTTAAAATCTATACCAGCACCCAAGTGGTTTAAACAGGGTTGAACGATGAACCCACAGAATAACTGGAGCTCTCCTCTGGTAATTTATTTACCACTTAGAACAGGTTTTCATAGTACAAGTGACATGTATAAGGTATCGCTACACCATTCTGACCAGCCCAGAGTTAGCAGCAAACAGCAGGACTAATATAAAATAAATTTACATAAGAATAGCCATACTGAGTCAGACCAATGGTCCATCTATAGTTGCTCTTTGCCGTCCCCCAGAAGCTGTCACCCTAAGCATCTGCCTACTTTATCTCTCTGATCTCAACTTGGAAAGACTAATGAGCCATTTGTGACTGTCTCTGGGAAAAGGTGACTAAAGTAGTGGATCCAAACTGTTGAGAATGGCTGATTTTTCATGTCATGAGTCCATAAGCAGTCTGAAAAGAGTACATGTTTATTCTTCTGTAACTTTTTTAACTTTTCGCATACAAGGATGGGATTTGGACTGTTATATTACAAATTGTTTGCTCTAACATAGTGGTTCCCATATCTGGTCCTGGAGGCACCCCAGCCAGTCAGGCTTTCAGGATATGCACAATGAATATTCATGACAGAGATTTGCATGCACTGTTAACAAATTAAAATCAATTAAACATTTGGAATTCACTACCTACATTTTTATGTTATTGTCAACATTATTTACCTTTTAGGAAGTTTTTAAAAGCATTCCTTTTATATATATATAACTTACTTAAAATTGTATTAACTTACTGTTTCTTTTTTCATTTTACTAGTCATTGGTATTTTTTCTCCTTCTTTTTTGCTTGCTCCTTGCAATTTTTATTTTGTTATTTGTAATTCCCTGATTTGGCTTCCCCTTCCCCCCTCATCTCCAAGGCGTTCCCAGCCAACTCTAGGTCTATATTTTTGATCTTCGTTCCAACCTTAGACTTTATTCTTGCTTACAAACGCGCTCACATCCATGAGGGCTACTACATGTCCATTTGACCCTTTCCCCTCCTCATGGCTGAAAATCAGTAATCTGGACCAAAATTCTGTCTTTGGTTAATAACAATCTCTCTTCTGGCCAGATTCCTACCCTCTACAAAACTGTGCTGGTTTGTTCAATCTTGAAAAAGCCTTCATTAGATCCACAAGTCCCTGTCAACTACAAACCAGTATCTAATTTATGTTTGCTTTCAAAAAATTTTGGAAAAAAAAAACCTGCCTTCCACCAACTATCTTCTTTTGGTGAAAAGTCTCTGGCCCTTCATCCTAAACAGTCTGGCTTCAGGTCCCACTTTAACACCGAGATGGTTCTGACAGCTCTTCTAAGTGAGGTGCATTTACACCTGGATAAACAACATCTTACCTGTGTCACTCGATCTTTCTACTGCCTTTGACCTGGTGGATCACTCCCTTCTGCTCTCCCGCCTTTCTCCACGTGGTATAAAGGAAACCCTTGATTTGGTACTTTTCTTTTAAGCTCGTTCATACAAGGTTGCTACTTTGTCATCTACATCCACACTTCGTCCCCTAGTCTGCGGTGTGCCCCAGGGTTCAGTCCTCTCCCTCTCTCCTTTTTAATCTATTTCTTAGCCCTCTAGCAACAGTCATACAATCAGCGGGTGTCTCCTGTTATATCTACGCCGATGACATCCTATTACCACATCCCACCAATCCTATTTCTCCTGTTACTAGTCCACTGCAAGACTGTCTTGACTTGGTCTCTAAATGGCTGTTTGATCATAAACTCGTTCTACATAAACAAAAGACGGTGGCATGCTGGCTTACTGGTAAGTTACCCTGACCAAATATACCATTGACCCTTTTTGGAACCATTGTGCAACCTACATATTCCTACCGGTAGCTTGATGTCATTCTTGATTCTCAGCTTTCCTTTGTCTCCCCCCTAGACATACGTGTGTAAGGCTGACTTTTCTGTTCTCTGCCAGCTATGATCAGTCAGGAGGTATTTTGATCAAGCTATTTTTCACTTGCTTATTCTCTACTTACTGACCACTAGGCTGGACTACTGTAACAATCTACTGTAACAATTTAGGTTGTACCGCTATTGTCTAAAGAAACTGCAGTCCCTTCAAAATACAGCTATTAGACTTTTCTGCCATGCCTGATGCTATGATCATGTTTCTCCTCTGCTCCGTAAATAACACTGGCTGCCAACTGAACAACGGATCATACTTAAAAACCTGACACTCACTTTTAAGGCGTTCCAAATAGGTTCACCCCCCCACCCCCCCCCCCCCCCCCCCCCCGTCTGTCTTCACTGACGATTCCTTATTCACCAGCTCATTCCCTCCATTCTATCAACGACCACCATTCAGTGCTACCAGGCCAAAAACAAGCTCAGCTGGAAGCTACATAGCATTGTGCTTTTTACGTTGCTGCCCTCGCCTTGTGGAACTCTTCCATTATCTATTCAATCTGCATCATCTTTGAAAAATTTCAAAATCATGTTGAAAACCTGTTTTTTCTTTCAGCGTTTGACTCAACTTAGGTTGGCACTACTCTGCTCATTTGTTGAATCCCTTTATTTTTCTCTTGTCCCTTTTCCCCCTGTTCCTATGCTGTTGGCTTTTTCTTCTGCTGGAATTGATCTTGTGCGTTTGATTACTCTTTCCTGTCAGTATTTGTATCTCCAAGCTCCACTGTTAATTTTATACATTATCAATGCATTTTTTTCTAGTGAAAAAGGTGCTGGTACTCAAATGCCAGGCCACCCTTCATGGGTGGGGTGATCATTGAGGGACCCACCCCACAATAGCCAGGCCCCCTGCAACCAGTCACAGAATCTATGACAAGGCAGAATTGGTGTGTAGAACCTGAGCTCTTTCATTAAAACTTGGGGTCCATGGGTCTATTTTAGCAGACAATGGAAAAGGTGCCGGTACTCAGTACCCCCAAGTACTCCCTCAAAAAAAGCCCTGTATATTATAAACTGCTTTGATCTGCGAGTTAGCAAAGGCAGTATAGTAAACTCAAATAAATATTTTTGCCAGCGGATGCACCATTTCAATATCACATTTTCAATTGAGAGGGACAGGCAAGTTCTGCAGGACTTCAGAGGACCTGACTGTCCCTAGCGATTGAAAACACAATATCCCCCCCCTCCACTGGCAGCAATATAGTTTGAGGATTCCTGCACAGCTTAGAGAAAACATTGCTAAGGCACACACCATAAAAATACTAAGTAGTACATCGAAAACAGGAATAGTTGGAGGATTCCTGCACAGCTTAGAGAAAACAATGCTAAGGGACACACCATAAAAATACTAAGTAGCACATCAAAAACAAGAAACAATATATTTTTTTCAATAAATGTACAATTAAGCTCTGGAATTTGTAAATATGATAAACATGGAGGAGCATAATCGAACGAAAACGTCTATCTCCATGGGCGTTTATCTCCGAGAACGGGTCCGTGAAGGGGCAGACCGAACTGTATTTTTGAAAAAATAGACGTCCATGTTTTATTCGACAATTTGTGAGCTGGGTGTTTTTGTTTTTCAGCGATAATGGAAAATGAAAGCGCCCAGCTCAAAAACGAATAAATCCAAGGCATTTGTTGTGGGAGGGGCCAGGAATCGTAGTGCACTGGTCCCCCTCACATGCCAGGACACCAACCGGGCACCCTAGGGGGCACTTTTACAAAAACAAAGAAAAAGGTAAAAGAGCTCCCAGGTGCATAGCACCCTTCCCTTGTGTGTTGAGCCCCCCAAATCCCCCTCAAAACCCACTGCCCACAAGTCTACACCATTACTATAGCCCTAAGGGGTGAAGGGGGGCACCCACATGTGGGTACAGTGGGTTTGGGGGGGTTGGACGACTAAGCATTAAGCAGCACAATTGTAACAGGTAGGGGGGGATGGGCCTGGGTCCACCTGCCTGAAGTCCACTGCACCCCCTAACAACTGCTCCAGGGACCTGCATACTGCTGCCAGGGAGGTGGGTATTACATTTGAGGGTGAAAATAAAAAGTTGTGAAACATCATTTTTTTTGTGGTAGGAGGGGGTTAGTGACCACTGGGGGAGTCAGGGGAGGTCATCCCCGATTCCCTCTGGTGGTAATCTGGTCATTTAGGGCACTTTTTGGGGCCTTATTCGTGAAAAAACAGGGTCCAGGAAAAGTGCCCTAAATTCTAGCTACAAAAGCATACTTTTTTTCCATTATCGGCGACAGGCGCCCATCTCTGTTCGGGTGATAACCATGCCCCAGTCCCGCCTTCACCACGCCTCTGACATGCCCCCGTCAACTTTGTACGCTTCCACGATGCAGTGCAGTTGAAAACGTCCAAGTTCGGCTTTCGATTATACCGCGTTATTCGTTTTTGTGAGATAAACGTCCATCTCCCGATTTAGGTCGGAACTTGGGCGTTTTTCTCGTTCGATTATAAGCAGGATAGTGTCATGAACCTGGAACATCAAGCACGGAACCAGACACATGTGCCAGCGATGCGCTTAATTCCTCTCTCCAGTTTGGGCGCGCCTACTCTGATGTCAGACGCCTTCACTTTATAACCCAGAACCTCTCACCACATCTTTGCCTCAGCTACTACCTTCTTGGTGTCTGGTGCGTTTTTTCCCTATCACTCTTCATCCTTGCTGACCACTGCCTGGACCGCCACCTGACCTGACTACTGCCTGGACCTGATCTCTGCTGGAATGATGCCTGCCCTGACCAGTGCCTAGACCTGATCTCTGTTGGATCGCCGCCTGCCCTGACCACTAGCTGGACCTGATCTTTGCTAGATTGCCACCTACCCTGACCACTGCCCTAACCTGACCTCTATTGGATCGCCACCTGCCCTGACTATTGCCAGGACCTACCTTCTGCTCAGCTCTGTTCCCGTCTCCTCCGTCTGTCAGAACCTGAGTCCTTCTCGCTCGCCCGACTCCTTAAGTCCTGTTGGCCACTGGAACCCAGGGGCTCAACCGCTGGGGAATGGTGGTCGCTGCAGGTAAGTGTTGGGTTTCTGACCGCTGGTCTCCGGATCAGCACAAGGGCTCACTTACTATTCCTGATATCTGTGACAGATAGCTGAGGCCATGAGCTCGTCAGACAAGCCCGAGCTACCTGACCTAGCACAACTTGTGCAGCAACAGCAAAGTCAACTGCATCACTTATCAGGAGTCCTCCTGGATGTTTGTTCCCAGCTCTCTACTTTCCGGATGTAGTAGCGCTCGGCAACTTAGCAGGCGGGCGCCTCCGTGCCGAATCCTGGACTCTTGCCCCTCCGAGTTCCTGAATCTCCTTGCTTCGATGGTTCACCAGCGGCCCGTCATGTATTCCTTAATCAGTTCCTCATGCACTTCAAACTACAGCCAGCGTCTTTCCTGTCGGACCGCGTTAAGTTAGTCTACATTATATCCCTACTGTTTGGTCAAGCCCTAGTTAGGGCCCCTCCCTTATGGGAGCAACAGGATCCTATCCTTACAGATCTTGCAGCTTTTCTTCATCAATTCAGGATGGTCTTTGATGAGCCTGGATGCCCCTCTTCGGCTGCGAGTGAGCTCCTCCAGCTACAACAAAGAAACCTCTCCATAGGGGCCTACAAAGTTCATTTTCAGACCCTTGGTCTTGGAGTTGCGCTGGAATTAGGAAGCTCTTACTGCTATGTTTTGGCAAGGACTACTGAGCGGATAAAGGATGAGCTCGCAGGATGGGATAGACCGGCCACTCTCGATGAACTTATAGCCTTGTGTATTCGAATTGACATTCGGTTCTAGGAGAGGGCCCAAGAACACGCAGATCAGCAGCGGCCTCCTCGCTTAGCTCCTCGCTTTCAACGACCTCTGCTTCCGCCTCCGTTCAGACTCCTCGCAGGAGAAAGCTGATGAACCTATGGTGGTTGGCCTTTACCACCTGTCTGAACAGGAGAGGTCCCATCGTCGATTCAATAACCTCTGTCTTTATTGCGGCTAGGCTGGTCATTTTCTTAGCAAATGCCCTCAGAAGATGGGAAACGCCTAGGCCTGGGAACATCGAGGAGAGTGATCCCGGGCCTCTCGTCGAACCTTTCATGAAGTGCATAGAAGTGCCCCTAGGGTGCCTCATTGCTCTCCTGGGATGTCTGGGGGATTAGTCTACTAAAATGCTAGCTCCTCCTACATCCCAATGGTATGAATCTGTTTTGCATTTGTTCTGGGGGGTTTCGAAAACGGACCAAAAAAAAAGTCCAAAGCACAAAACCTTGTTCAAAACAGTATTTTCAGAAAAAAAAATTTTTTTTCTTTTTGAAAAATTACCTTGTTTCCTGATCGGATTTTGGACGTTTTATGCAAAACGTCCAAAATCAGATTTAAGACATCATGTTGAAAATGCTCCTCTATGTGTATTGCCAACTAAAGCCTGTTGTTGTGGGACAGTAGCACCCTGCTGTTAAATTCTAAAAATCCATCTTTGAAATCTGACAAAGACATCAAATGGTTTGATATATCACATCACACGTGATTTTATTTTATTACTAGTAAAAAAGGTCCGTTTCTGAAAGAAATGAAACGGGTGCTAGCAAGGTTGTCCTCTAATGGCAATTATGTTTTTAAGGGAAATGTTAGGAGAGAGTATGTGTGAGAGAGAGTGAGTGAGAGAGTGAATGAGTATGTGTCAGAGAGTATGTGTGAGAGAAAAAGAGTGTGTGTCAGAGAGAGAGTGTGTGATTGCGAGAGAGACAGAATGTGTCTGTCTCTGTGAGTGAGAGAGTGTAGTGTGTGTCCCGTGTGAACCAATTATGCTCTCTTCCCTGCATTCATCCATATGCAGCATCTCTGCCCTGCCCCCTCCATCCATCGTGGTGCAGCAATTCTCCTCTGTCCATTGCCCTCCCCCCCCTACATGTGCATCAACTCTGCATTCTCCCTTGGCCTCCTCCCCCCCTCCTCCTCGCCCCTCAGTGGGGGAGGGTCAGCGCTGGCAGCGGGCAGGCAGGACTAGGGATCTTTCCTGCCTGCCCCGAAGAATTCGCTGGACAACCTGGATGGCTGGAGGGGGGGCAGGGGAGAGAGGAGAGTCGCTGGACATGGGTGGATGGAGGGTGCACTGCGCGAGACAGAGAGAGGGTAGGTGGTGCGCAGGCGTGCTTGTTGTGGCCACACGAGTGGCGCGATTCTTTGAGGTCATTGGTTGGTTGCCTTGTGCTGTGACGTCGTGTACCTTTGCCTAGCAACTCTGCAGCGTTCCCTTCCCTATCACTGTTCTGCCCTTGACGTCATCACGTTTTGACATGAAGGCAGGACAGAGAGAGGTGGTGACAGACTGACAAACCTTACGAACCCTTCACTTCAGTGTGCCACGGAGTCAGTTTCAGAACATTGGAGGTGCAAATTATTATAGTAGATTCTTACCAGAACATTTGAGCACTGCAGTATTCCAAACACTCCTCTGCTCTACGTCACAGAGACAAAATATACACACACATGTAAAGTAGTTAAGAATTTTCTGACCCTTCTGCATAGACATGAAATATTAAAAAAACAAAAAAACAAACACAAAATGACACTTCTAGGCCATAGATAAAAATCAGTACTAAAAGTGAAGCAAAAAAAAAAAAAAAAAGTTTTAATTACAGTAAATTCTTCTATTAGAAGTTAATTCCATATACAAATCTTTTCTATGCATGTCTATGGAAAGTGCACTAAAAGTAAAGCACATTTTAGTGCACATTTTTGCATGCTACACTCCTTCCGGCAGTGTGATTAATTTTAGCATGCAAACAGTGGCGTAGCTAGGGTAGTTGACACCCGGGGCCGGTCATTTTTTAACACCCGCCCCAAATCCAGTACTAGACATACCGAGAATACAAAACACTCAGGACCTATAGAGCAATTCTACCATACCATAAGCAGTAATTTGTACGAGTCACACAAGGAAAAGGAAAGCATCTTAAACACTACAGTGAGCACTAGAACATCAATTCACCTATTGTAAAACGAAAACAGACAGATTAGTACAGATCGTCGATCCTGCACAGACAATGCCAACTGAAAGCCATGTCTTTTTCACAAACACAGATACACCCTAATCCACTATAGAATAAGTAGTAATATTTAAACTTTCTATTTAGACAAAAATTAAACTGAACCCCCAAGATGCCAGACTCTGCATACAATGCAACACCACAGAAACAGAAAATGTCCCCTAGTACTGTGCAAAATATAAAGACAGCAGATGTAAATTTGAAAAAACTAACAAATACCAATCACCACTTTACAAATAGAAATAAAACAAATACAGAAAATAAAATAATACCATTTTATTGGACTAATACATTTAGCTTCCAGAGGCCAAAATCTCCTTCCTCAGGTCAATACAGTATAGTGCTGTTACAGTATCCTAGCCTGAGCTGAGGAAGGGGGTTTTGTTCTCTGAAAGTTAAGTCAAAATGTATTAAAATTAGTCCAATAAAAAGATTACCTTATTTACACGTTCTATTTATAAACATTTATTAACACAGCTATAATACTATATCCTAAAGCAAAAAAATAAAAATATATATTTTATTTACAGTTTGTTGTCTCTGGTTTCTGCTTTCCTCATCTTCTTTTCACTGCCTTCCTTCCATCCAGCATCTGTCTTTGCTCTCTCTCTCTGCCATCCAGTGTCTGCCCTCTCTAATGTCCCTTCCATCCACTGTCTGCCCCTTCCATCCAGTCTGCCCTCTCTCTCCCTTCCATCCATCCACATCTGCCCTCTATTTCTGCCCCTTCCATCCACTATCTGCCCGAGTCTGCCATCTCTCTCTCCTCCTTCCATCAACATCTGCCCTTTCTCTCTGCCCCTTAAATCCGTCTGCCCTCCCTCTCCCATCTATCCAGGGTCTGCCCTCCCTCACGCTCCCCCCTTCCATCCAGGGTCTGTCCCCTATCTCTCTGCCCCCTCTTTTCAGCCCCCAGCCAGTTCTCCCTTTTCTCTCACCAGTCCCGAGCTTCAGCCCCAGCCAGTTCTCCCTGTCCCCTTTAAAGCCCCCAGTCCCCACAGTTTCAGCCCCTGCCCCTTTTCAGCCCCCTGTTCCAGTACTAGCCCCCTTATCCCAACTACCCTCCTTTTCAGCCCCCAGTTCCAGCCCCCTTCATCCACCACAGCCTTGCATCCCCCCTTTTTAGCCCCAGGCATGGACCCATTTTCCATCCTGCCCCCTTGTCAGACCCCAGTTCCAGCTTCAGACCCCTTCTCCCATCTGAGCACTCCCCTCCCCAGTCCCGTTCTCCCCTCTAAGCTCCCCAATCCCCTTCTCCCCTCTGAGCACCCCAATCCCCTTCTCCCCTCTGAGCACCCCTCTGAGCTCCCCCACCCTCCCCAATCCCCTTCTCCCCTCTGAGCTCCCCAATCCCCTTCTCCCCTCTGAGCACCCCTCTGAGCTCCCCCACCCTTCCCCAATCCCCTTCTCCCCTCTGAGCACCCCTCTGAGCTCCCCAATCCTCTTCTCCCCTCTGTGCACCCCTCTGAGCTCCCCAATTCCCTTCTCCCCTCTGAGCTCCCCCACCCTCCCCAATCCCCTTCTCCCCTCTGAGCTCCCCAATCCCCTTCTGAGAACCCCTCTGAGCTCCCCCACCCCAATCCCCTTCTCCCGTGAGCTTCCTCACCTCACCCCACCCCACTCCCCTTTTCCCCTGTGAGCTCCCCCTCTCCCATCTGAGCCCCCCCTCCGTCGAGAGCCGACAGCTCTCGCCTTCTGTCACCACCCTGCCTTTTTTTTTAAAATCCATGCAGCCAGCGACGCAGGCAGCGCTTCCCGTCTGCCCTGCGTGCTGTGAAGGCAGAAAATCGTCTCGCTGGCGTCGGGCCTTCCCTCGCTGTGTCCCGCCCCCTTCTGAGGTAACTTCCTATTTCCTCGAGGGTGGGACACAGCGAGGGAAGGCCTGATGCCAGCGAGACGATTTTCTGCCTTCATAGCACGCAGGGCAGATGCGAAGCGCTGCCTGCGTCGCTGGCAGCATGGATTTAAAAAAAAAAAAAGGCAGGGTGGTGGCAGAAGACGGAGCACCCCCCACCCGCTGGCACCCGGGGCGGACCGCCCCCACCGCCCCGCCCTTGCTACGCCACTGCCTGCAAAAAAACTGTGCTCAAAATATGAGTAGTAAGGTGATAAAACTCCATTACACTGGCCCTTCTTTCAGTTACTAAGATGGCAATTACTTTTGTTGTGATTGAAGGAGATGGTAGAGTATTAGAGTGTAAGCTCTTTGAGCAGGGACTGTCCTTCTATGTTAAATTGTACAGCGCTGCATAACCCTAGTAGCGCTTTAGAAATGTTAAATAGTAGTAGTAGTAGTAGTAGTAATGTACATTTTTCAGGGAATATCAAATTGAAAACTTACCACAGGACATTCACATAATAAAGCATCTTCTATTTTTTCTAATTTTGAGCATTTTGGTAACTCATAAAGATGGTGTGGCTCTGAAGTAACACTGGGGAGGAAAAAAATGAATATTTAATCTACATCATCACTGTCCAGCAAAACAATAGTAAAATGACCAAATGCATAAATGCGATCAATGAAGTAAACTAGGAAATGGTAATTTGAAACCTAGTAACAAGATTAACATAAGAGTATCAAAAGTATATACATTTTATAGCACTGTAGAACAATCATTTAAACAGAAATATGTCAGTACAATACAAATAATACCATGACCAACAGCATGGAAGAACATTCAAATACCATAAATGAAACACGGTCGGCATAATACCAATGAAACACCTAACAGGCACACATTAGAACATTCAAACATAGATATGATGTTAATTCTGTTCATAAAATACAATAAAACACAGCCAAAGGGACAAGTGCAGTTGAGATATATAGACAGGGACAAGATGGGTGGTAAAAAATCAACTGGGATAAATACATGGGTTGCTAAAATGAACTATATGTTGAATAAGATGTGAGGAACTGGTCTAAGTTATAGGCGCACTGCAAGCTAGTCCAGGTATAAATAAGTGGATAGTCAATCAGCAAATGTATTAGAGGCTTGGGAGAATGGCCAGGATGTCACCAGCTTCATGAAGTGATGTAGTCTTGAGTTAGACTTAGCCCCTCTGAGTATGGTAGGTATCACATTGTACAAAACAAGCTATGAAAAATAACTTGAAAAATTGTTTTTTTATTTTTATCATTCACTTGTTTCTACAAAATTTCAATAAAGAAATTTTAAAAGTATCTACTTTACCAAATAGGACCTCAAAACTCCCGATAGAGATAAATACAAAAAGTATTGAGAAATCCACTATCATAAATGGAAGATATCATCATAGGTCCATGTATATAAGAAAAAAAAATCAGCTGCAAAAACTCCTTCACAAGGAGAAAACCAGGTGATTAAAAAAAAACAAACAAACCTCTTTTCAATGCCAAAAAAAGGAGCAAGTGAATGATCACATAAAAAAATAATTATAAAAAAAGGCAAGTCCTACAAACGCATTTCAAAAGCAAAAATCAAGCAGGAACCCCACAAGTCAGCAAACTGCTCGTAAACGATAGGGTCAGAAACAAAAAGCCCCCAAAGAGCATGGCCAGCCCCTCCAAAACAAAACTTATCTGAAGCTGTCATTAAAGCCGTTACTGAAACTGCTGTTTGGCTGGCATGTGGCTATGATTCCATAAGACCTCCAGTTCAACTCCACTCCAATTCCAAATACTTGAGGCAAGGAACTGTGGAATCCTCTTGACAATTAACATCATATCTCCCTCCAACAAGAGCACCATGTTTCGCTATTCATCATGCTGAGTCAGGAATGCAGAAAATTTAGACTGAAAATTACCCACTGCCATCACCGGCTCAAAGATGGCTTCGGTAAGACACAGACGCCAACGATTTAAAGAGCCAAACCACCATTTGACCAATCACATGCAAGCCAGTGAGACCAATGAACACACAGGGGCTCCTCTGTGTGTTCATTGGTCTCGCTGGCTTGTATGATTGGTCAAGT
The DNA here is from genome assembly GCF_901765095.1 of Microcaecilia unicolor. NCBI lineage: Eukaryota > Metazoa > Chordata > Amphibia > Gymnophiona > Siphonopidae > Microcaecilia > Microcaecilia unicolor. The sequence goes on from NC_044037.1 coordinate 227,933,512, forward strand.
GGGGGGTTTGGCTCTTGCCCAGACCTGCCAAATGTAAGCCCACCCGCCCGCCCCCTCCCAACACAAGACCTGGAGGTCCACCCCCACTCCCAAAACACAAAAAAGCTTGGTGGTCCGGTGGGACCGCTAGCTTCCCCATTTCCACATCGATCAAACACGCCCTGGTGGTCCAGTGGGACCGCAGTCTACCTAGCCTGCCCTCCCTCCCTCCCACCCCAGCAGCCTACCTCTCCATAGTAGTAGGTGGAGGAGGAGGGAGGGATTAGCACTCACTCTCTCCTTTTTGGGCACCTTCCCAAAATGGCAGCATCCGACCCTGCCCAGTGCATCCACTGGACCTCCAGGTCTTGTGTTTGGAGGGGAGTGGGTGGGCAGGCATAGGTTTGACAGGTCTAGGAGAAAATCCCTGTCAAACCTCTTCAGTGGGTCTCCCTCATTCCTCTCTTACTGGCAAATCCTAATGCCAACTCCAAGCTGGCGTAAGGTTTGCAGCAGTCGTAGCGCCCTTATTTAGCACACTGTCCGCTGATCATGAGGTAGGAATGCAGGAGACCCTTGTCTGCAGGCAATTAGCGTTCAGAGCTGACAAGCTTATTACACGGGTGCAGAAGGACAGCAATGTGCGCTTGCACTTCCTGTTTTGCCTGGGCATCAACACAAGAGCTGCGCTTACCCTAAAACTTTTGTGCCAGGCATGCTTCTACCCCTTAACTTCCCACTTCTCAATGTTAACAGCATGAATATACATGCGATTAGTGTTCAGCTTTGGGAAGTTTTTTTTCTGCGCTGTTCCCATGGTATTTCCCAGTGCTGTTCCATACCGCGCCAAAGTTCTGAAAAGCAGTTCCTCAGCGAGGAAGAAGCCAGAGAGGTAAGGGGTTTATCCTTGCACCACACCAAAGGAGAAAGAAGCTAGAAGGACAGGAAGCCATCTGCCTCACTTTTATGCAAGGAGAGAGAAGACACTTTTTGCATTTGTATGGGCTCTTTTCAGTTGGTAAAATTAACAATTTAAAAAATGTAATTTTTGCACAAGAAAGCACAGGGTAGATGTCTGGCATGGCATCAACATGAACTTATGGAGGAGGTAATCAATACACTAACAACAGCAGCAACGGTAATTACCACCATGTATTTTATAGTATGTCTAAAGTTAAAAGCAAGTGCTAAAATGTTACCTGTAGAAAATTTTATAAAGAATTACCTGTTAAAACAACATCTGTAGTTGTCAAAGTAAATCCGTCCTCTTTCATATACAATAGGAGACTTAGAATGCTTTGTCCAAACCTTTTGGAACTTAGTACTTTCCTGCAAAACATAAGTAGAGGAGTGTGGTAGCCGTGTTAGTCCACTCTTAAGATTATCAATAGAAATCAAACAAAATAAAACATGGAAAAGAAAATAAGATGATACCTTTTTTATTGGACATAACTTAATACATTTCTTGATTAGCTTTCGAAGGTTGCCCTTCTTCGTCAGATCGGAAATAAGCAAATGTGCTAGCTGACAGTGTATATAAGTGAAAACATTCAAGCATTACTATGACAGTCTGACAGGGTGGGAGGATGGGGGTGGGTCGGAGGTATGCAAGGGGACATCAAAGCATATCATTGATATTCTAACAGGATGGGTGTGGATAGGTGAGGGGTGGGGTGATCAACAGAGACATACAGCTTTATGGTTTATAATGGGTTAGGAACCCCAGATCCTTGTTAAGTCCTTTCTGTTGGGTGTTAAAATATTCAATCATTCTGACTTCAAAGGTCTTACGTTCTTGTATGGTTTTAAAGTTACCTGTCAGTATTGTCACTGTGAAATCACTGGTACAGTGTCCTGGTTCTGTGAAGTGCTGTCCCACCGGGGTGGGGGCCCTACTGGCTGTATTGTTCATATGATGTCTATGTAAATTGAATCTTGTCTTAAGCATCTGGCCTGTTTCTCCAATATAGCATCCTTTGTTACATTTTTTGCACTGAATGATATACCACATTGGAAGATGAGCAAGTGAAAGATCCCTTTATGTTGCATATCTTTCCTCTGTGGATGACTTTGGGGTCCTGTGAAATATTTTGGCATAGTTTGCAACTGGATAAATTACAGGGAAGTGTGCCCTTCTGTTCCTTTTCAGTCTGTGATGGAAGTTTACTTCTGATTAGCTTGTGTTTTAAGTTGGGTGGCTGTCGGAAGGCCAGTACTGGTGGGGATGAGAATATCTCTTTCAGTAATTCATCCTCCTGGAGTATAGGTTGTAGATCTCTTATGATTTTCCTCAGTTTTTCCAGCTCTGGATTGTATGTCACTACAAGGGGGATTCTGTCTGTGGATTTTTTCTCCTTGTACTGTAGCAGATTCTCCCTGGGTGTTTTGAGGGAGGAGGCATTACTACTACTACTACTACTACTACTATTTAGCATTTCTATAGCGCTACAAGGCGTATGCAGCGCTGCACAAACATAGAAGAAAGACAGTCCCTGCTCAAAGAGCTTACAATCTAATAGACAAAAAATAAAGTAAGCAAATCAAATCAATTAATGTGTACAGGAGGGAGGAGAGGAGGGTAGGTGGAGGCGAGTGGTTGCAAGTGGTTACGAGTCAAAAGTGGTTAGAGCTAAAAGAAAAGCCTTCAGAAAATGGAAGAAGTAACCAACTGAAAATAATAAGAAACAGCATAAGGAATGTCAAGTCAAATGCAAAGTGCTGATAAGGAAGGCTAAGAGGGATTTCGAAAAAAGATTGCGTTGGAGACAAAAACACATAGTAAAAAATTTTTTACGCATATTAAAACCAGGAATCCGGCAAAAGAATCAGTTGGACTGCCAGATGACCAAGGAGCAAAAGGGGCAATCAGGAAAGACAAAACCTATTTTGGGGTTGTAGCCTTTCTGTTTGAAGGATGCAGTCAGGCTTTTAAGGTGTCTGTCTCTGTCCCCTGGGTCAGAGCAGATACGGTGGTATCTTGTGGCTTGGCTGTAAATGATGGATCTTTTTGTATGTGAAGGATGGAAGCTGGAGTTGTGGAGGTAGCTGCATCTGTCTGTGGGTTTCTTGTATATAGATGTTTGTATACAGCCATCACTGATTGAGACCGTGGTGTCCAAAAAATTGACTTTTTCTGGGGAGTAGTCAATTTTGAATCTGATTGTAGGATGGTATGTATTGAAGGCAGAATAAAATTGTTTCAGAGTTTCTTCACCCTCCGTCCAAATCATAAAAATGTCATCGATGTACCGGTAGTATTTTAGAGGTTTGGTCTGGTGTGTATTCAGAAATGTCTCTTCCAGCTCAGCCATAAAAAGGTTGGCATATTGGGGTGCTGTCCTGGTGCCCATCGCAGTGCCCATTATTTGCAGATAGATATCATTGTTAAAGCAGAAGTAGTTGTGAGTTAAAATGAATTTGATTAATTTTGTAATAGTTTCTGGTGAGTATTGATGGTCCAGTGTGGATTTTTTTTTAGGAGTCTTCCACATGCAGCTATGCCATCCGCATGTGGAATGTTGCTGTATAGTGATTCTACATCCATCGTGACCAGAAGGGTGTTAGGTGGTAGTTGCTTGATATTTTTAAATTTATTCAGAAAGTCTGTGGTGTCTTGTATGAAGCTGTTAGTTTTGTGTACGAGAGGTTTCAGAATTCCCTCTATGAATCCAGATATTTCTTCCGTGAGTGTGCCAATACCTGATATGATTGGTCTGCAAAACATAAAAAGTGTGGGGTTTTTTCCCTAGTAATCTTACTAATTCTTAAGTGCTGTAAGATCTTATCAGCTAGATGGTTTGCTTTTGCATTACATACAAAAAGAAATGCCTTATTTATTGATTCAGTCATTGCACTGCAATTTTACTACAATAATATGGACACTGCTTCAAAGATTAAATCAGGGGTAAAATTAATTTACAAAAATCGTACAAGCCCAAAATTTTTAGGAACAAGGGCATTTTTTTCTTTCACTACATTGGTAGATTTTTTGGGGGGGCATGTTAAAGTTTGTACTTAATGTTTTGGTTCTTTTCTTGTTACTTTCTGCTCTCTTTCACACATCTTCTCTCTCCAGGCAGTGGTCCTTTGGGCTTCCAACCTAACGAATTAGGTCTGTAACAACTCCTAACCACTACTCATTTGCCTCCCCCCTTGTTCCTTCTCACCCAGTACTTCCCTCGCCCTTAATTGTCTTGTCTGTCTGTATTATTTTAGATTGTAAGCTCTATTGAGCAGGGACTGTCTCTCTGTCAAGTGTTCAGCGCTGCGTGCGTCTGGTATACAAATGCTAATAATGATAATAATAATAGTAGTAGTAACATAGTAAATGACGGCAGATAAAGATCTGTACAGTCCATCCAGTCTGCCCAACAAGATAAACTCATTTTACATGGTATGTGATACTTTATATGTATACCGAAGTTTGATTTGTCCTTGCCTTTCTCTGGGCACAGACCATAGAAATCTGCCCTATACTTTAATGTGCTTTGTGAAAAACATAATGCACACTAAAATACCACTTAAGAAGCAACATAATAAATAGGTTAAGATGATGACTATGGGGCAAGAGTCTGGGACCAGACTACCTACATCCAAATCATACCATTCTGTGTGCATTGTGCAATTACAGTATTACACACTCTAACAGTCTTCTACTTTCTACTCTGTACAGAACTAACCACCTTCATCTTTCATGCATAATAATGTATGCTGGTTGAACAGGAAAAGGTCTACAGAGTAAAAGCAAGCTGAGCCCGGTGCAGATTAGTAACACAGCTATGTCCACTATGTCGATCTGTGGTATCAGATGGACATAGTGGCACAGAACAACTGAACAATACTCTGTAGTGAAATTTTTTATTTTTCAACATTTTTATTGATGACAACCAAAAGCCAAATAAGACACATTTCACAGAGTAAATAGATACAGGCGGACATATGAAAAGGATATTCTGTGAATTCAATTTGCTACAATCTGTCATCAAACTTTTAACATTTTAACCCCCCCCCCCCCCCTTAATATTGTTTTAACATTTTATTAATGAGATTCAAACTTAGACAAACTTCTATGTAACCCAATGAGACCATCAATTTCCCAACTATAAACATTCAAACCCAACCCCACCCCTCATTATTTATGTCTGACCAACCACAATTTTGCGCGACAATCCTACAATGACAATTTACCCCAAACTCCATACTCTTCCTTGCTAGATTATATCCTACACCAGCTCTGTGTATGGCCTGCATTGGCAGTTTCCTTAAACAAATTCAACCCTGAACCCCTCTACACACCCCCTCCCCCTCCCATCAATTCTTGCCGATTAATATACACACAGGTTTGTCATTCCTCCTCTATCCCAAATGTCTCCCTCCTCCCATCACAGTTTTTACTCTGTAGTGAAATTTTTATTGTGGCCCCTGACGCAGGAGGCTATCTACCAAAACACGGACTGTGTTGGGTCTGACAACAACTTGCAAGATGGAATATTTTATTTCGTCAGGCATTACAAGACAGCCAATATATGCCGAACTTCTCTACAGATATGTTGCAATGGAGAAGTGTCATAAAATTTATTTCAGTTTGGCCATCTTTCGGACAGTGATGGTGCAGGCAGGCAAGTCTGTGAAAACAAAGGCTGTTGGGAGAAAATTCTAACACAGGTTGCCTAAATTTCAGTTATTGTTGTGGGACAGTGGCAACTGTAAAATCATCCTTTGAAATTTACAAACAGTGGCATCTACTGCTTTTGAAACATTATCACACTTGTTTTGGGAAACATAGAATGACACCAACCGTGCTTCCCCTCTCTCTTCCAGGTCAAAGACAACACAGATACAAAACACATATAATGTGGGATACAAATGAGACAAATAAATAAATAAATATACACAAAGGAGTTTAGAAAAAAATCTACAAGCCATGCTCCACATTCTTTCCTGACTTGTTAAGTTTCCATCCAGCCACTGGATAGCTTTAGTGATTTGTCGGGGGCTTATTACTTCTTATCTCTCTCTCGATATATAGCTACACATACACACTGACATCCAGCTCATGAAACAAAACAAAAAAAATAAATAAAAGGGGGAGGGGATAAAGTCAATTCTGTATCCAATTCTCAAATGCCACTTTGTGATACTATCTATAGTAATTTTAGGGTGATTTCCAGTTGGATACAAGAAAGCTATTGATAAATGGACAAAATACAGAATTTGAGGACTGCCAACTGTAAATTTGCCTATTCCACCATTGTCATTTGTGGATCAGCATTCAATACACACCTTGTCTTAGATATACAGTGGTGGAAATAAGTATTTGATCCCTTGCTGATTTTGTAAGTTTGCCCACTGACAAAGACATGAGCAGCCCATAATTGAAGGGTAGGTTATTGGTAACAGTGAGAGATAGCACATCACAAATTAAATCCGGAAAATCACATTGTGGAAAGTATATGAATTTATTTGCATTCTGCAGAGGGAAATAAGTATTTGATCCCCCACCAACCAGTAAGAGATCTGGCCCCTACAGACCAGGTAGATGCTCCAAATCAACTCGTTACCTGCATGACAGACAGCTGTCGGCAATGGTCACCTGTATGAAAGACACCTGTCCACAGACTCAGTGAATCAGTCAGACTCTAACCTCTACAAAATGGCCAAGAGCAAGGAGCTGTCTAAGGATGTCAGGGACAAGATCATACACCTGCACAAGGCTGGAATGGGCTACAAAACCATCAGTAAGACGCTGGGCGAGAAGGAGACAACTGTTGGTGCCATAGTAAGAAAATGGAAGAAGTACAAAATGACTGTCAATCGACAAAGATCTGGGGCTCCACGCAAAATCTCACCTCGTGGGGTATCCTTGATCATGAGGAAGGTTAGAAATCAGCCTACAACTACAAGGGGGGAACTTGTCAATGATCTCAAGGCAGCTGGGACCACTGTCACCACGAAACCATTGGTAACACATTACGACATAACGGATTGCAATCCTGCAGTGCCCGCAAGGTCCCCTGCTCCGGAAGGCACATGTGACGGCCCGTCTGAAGTTTGCCAGTGAACACCTGGATGATGCCGAGAGTGATTGGGAGAAGGTGCTGTGGTCAGATGAGACAAAAATTGAGCTCTTTGGCATGAACTCAACTCGCCGTGTTTGGAGGAAGAGAAATGCTGCCTATGACCCAAAGAACACCGTCCCCACTGTCAAGCATGGAGGTGGAAATGTTATGTTTTGGGGGTGTTTCTCTGCTAAGGGCACAGGACTACTTCACCGCATCAATGGGAGAATGGATGGGGCCATGTACCGTACAATTCTGAGTGACAACCTCCTTCCCTCCGCCAGGGCCTTAAAAATGGGTCGTGGCTGGGTCTTCCAGCACGACAATGACCCAAAACATACAGCCAAGGCAACAAAGGAGTGGCTCAGGAAGAAGCACATTAGGGTCATGGAGTGGCCTAGCCAGTCACCAGACCTTAATCCCATTGAAAACTTATGGAGGGAGCTGAAGCTGCGAGTTGCCAAGCGACAGCCCAGAACTCTTAATGATTTAGAGATGATCTGCAAAGAGGAGTGGACCAAAATTCCTCCTGACATGTGTGCAAACCTCATCATCAACTACAGAAGACGTCTGACCGCTGTGCTTGCCAACAAGGGTTTTGCCACCAAGTATTAGGTCTTGTTTGCCAGAGGGATTAAATACTTATTTCCCTCTGCAGAATGCAAATAAATTCATATACTTTCCACAATGTGATTTTCCGGATTTAATTTGTGATGTGCTATCTCTCACTGTTACCAATAACCTACCCTTCAATTATGGGCTGCTCATGTCTTTGTCAGTGGGCAAACTTACAAAATCAGCAAGGGATCAAATACTTATTTCCACCACTGTAGGAGCAAAGCTTGACTAAACCTTCAGTCTGGAGTCTCCTATTTCATAAATGTAGCTAAAAGAATTAACACTAGTAAAAAAAAGTCCTGGTTCTGACACAAATGAAACGGGTGCTAGCAAGGTTTTCCTTGGCTCCCCTGTAGCCACCCATGTCCAATGACCCTCCACTCCCCCTGCAGCCACCCATGTCCAGCGACCCTCCTCTCCCCCTGCGCCCACTGCAGCCACCCATGTCCAGAAACCCCCTGCCCCCCCTGTAGCCACTCATGTCCAGCGACCCTCCTCTCTCCCCTGCCCCCCCTGCAGCCACCCTCCTCTGGACATGGATCAGCTGTGAGGCATGTTTTATTTTCCCCTGGGTTCTGAAGTTGACATCATAATGGCTACGGTGATGTCAGCCTGATCTACGGAGCCTAGCAGACCAACTCGGAATGAGCCACGATCCCTGGCAAGTCAGAACGTTGGAGGTGAGAATTATTATATAGGATAAGCATTAGCAAGCTCTAAATGACTTAAGATCATAAGAAAAACTATAATCATTCAATACATAATCATGTTATTTAATAATTGGACAACTGCAGTGGTCTATGCACAGGGCTTACATGCACCTACAGCTAATCTAAATACTATATGGCTACCAGGATTACTTTGAAATGTTCAAGAGGGGCTAATGCAGTTACTCTAATTCACAAATTATATTGGCTCCCAATTATGCTTCTGCCTAGTTCAAACGTTTGGCACTAAGATTTGGAGTTGTGCAATGAGTAGTAAAATTGTACCCACTACAGAAAAACTAAGATCAAGCTGAGGAAACAACTTTTTATCCATCATTTTAGAAGACTGGGAAAACTATGTAAAGGTTAGGGTTTCCTGTTCAAGATAAGATCACACATGAAATGAATATCACTCTGAGGAAAGACCTGGTTGTTTCCCCATCTTGATAACAGATGAAAGATATGGCTTAAGAGGTCTTTTACTAAGGGACAGTAGCATTTTTAACTCGCACTAAAAAAATCAGCTAGTGCTAAACACTTGAGATGCCCACAAGAATATAACGAGTGTCTCAGCATTTAGCACCACCTGATTTTCAGCATGAGCTAAAAACGCTAGCACACCTTAATAAAAGGCCCCCTAAATTTGGCTTTGTGTCTAGTTTCGATTCAGCAAGGGTAACATAAGGACATAAGTATTGCCATACTGGGACAAACCGAAGGTCTATCAAGCCCAGCATCCTGTTTCCAACAGTGGCTAATGCAGGCTACAAGTACCTGGCAAGATCCCAAAACAGTACAATATATTTTATGCTGCTTATCCTAGAAATAAAGCAGTGGATTTCCCCAAGTCCATTTTAATAATGGCTTATGGACTTTTCTTTTAGATGTTATCCAAACCATTTTAAAACCCTGCTAAACTAACTGCATTTACTATATTCTCTGGCAACGAATTCCAGAGTTTAATTATATGTTGAGTGAAGAAATATTTTCTCAGATTTACTAATTTGTAGCTTAATTGTGTGTCCCCTACTCCTAGTATTTTTGGAAACAGTAAACAAGTATTGGGCTGAGTAGGTTCAGGAAAACATAATTGGCTGCCCTGGGCAATGGATGGAGTTTGGCTGTTTGCAGCAAGACAAGCTTTGAAACGCGGAGTATTTAAGAAGGGGAATTCTATCACCCCTTGTTTTTTTAGTTTTGACCCCGGACGCAGCCTGAGGGCGAAACGTGGCCATGTCGGGTTTGTTTTTTGATTCACACCAATTAAATTATTTCATATGTTTATGTTTTATATTAGTCTACCTTTTTTTTACTATTATTCTATCATAGTAAGGAGACTGTTGCCTTTTTTGTTTGTTTCTGAACCAAACCTGAGCAACAAATCTGGAGGCAGTTGGTTTTACTGCATTATAAACATTGTAAATATTTTTTAATGTACATTTCTTTCAAGAGAATCTAGAATCCAGCCAGAACTGATATATGTCTAAATATAGTCAAGGCATCTTTGTAAGGTAAAGTGAAATCTTATCCAGCCAAAAACACATACAACTTAAGTTAACAACAAGAGCAAAGAATGCAAAACCTACAGATAAGAGAAAGATGTGCTGGACCCACTCACTACTTCAGCAGAAGCAATGCAAAAAAAAAAAAAATCATTCACAGAAAAGGCATGCCTTTGGCTGGGTAGCAGGGCAATAGTCAAAAGACTGCAGAGAGACTTGGGAACCTAAAGATGTGTAAAAGGTAGAATAACAATTCAAAAAATAAATAAATAAAAAAAGGCCACGACTTCACAAGAAGTTTAGGGGGATTCCAAGACAGCAGACCAGTGCTGAAGTCTTTCTGATCTACTCTTATCTTTACAATTTAATTTTCCTTCATGGGCAAATCTAAGGGTAAACAACTGGCGCTTCTCTCAACTGGTGACCTCTGTTGTATGTGATCTGATGCCATTGAGCAGGCCAGGAACTCAAGAGCAAAGATCAGGAAGAGACCAATTGTAGATCCCAAGGATCGGGAAGAGACTAGTGTAGACCCCTTGAGAAATGGGAGAACCTGAGATCTGCCAAGGGCCATGATTTGACTGCTCCCACACCACAGCCTTCTGCTCAGTTTGCCAGTCCTGGAGACCCTTGTGCTTTAACCAGAAGACGCCAAAGGCCAGAGGATGAGAAGAGACAAGCTTGGTGGTCCTAGCAACTAGGCGATTGACACCTATCCTTGTGAAAGCTGGTGATGAAGCAGGCAGAGGTGAGATGGCAAGTGATCCGTCTTCAATATTCCACAGGTACTCTCAGTGGCTATTGCTGCAGCAGTAGGAGAACTTAACAAGTTTTGTTGCTCGTTTGTTTACAGATGCAGCCCATGGTGGTTACGTGGAGGTCATGGCTGACTTGGCAAAAGGTTTTGCCCTCACAAGCAAATGCACTAACAAAATTTAACCTCAGTGCAATTACAAATACAAAGACATTCTGCTGAGCCAGAAAAAGTAATTGCACAGGTGGATAACTTGAAAAAAAAAAAAAAAAGAGAAGTTAATCATCAAAATCTATACAGACGGGAGGAGGTGACGTCACGGTGCCGAATGGTTGCCTGAACTGAAAGCTCTCGCACCCTCCTATCTTTAAAGGCTTCATTCGCCCTCTTCCACATAAATTTCGCCCTTATTTGGAGCAGAGGCGAAAGTAAGACTCGAAGCTACCATGAGTAAGTGTGCGTCGCAATTCCATAAAGACCCAGAGTGCCACGCAGCGAAACAAACTAGCAAAGGCCCACAGCACCATGTGTCCCTGGCACCTCTCTCGCACTCTTGATTCGGATTCAGCAGCATCTCAGTCGGAGTTGCGCCCTGTTGCTGCGACGCGAGAGAAACCAAGAAAGCTAGCTAAATCTCTCCAAACTATAAGAGAGGAGATTAAATCCTCTAAGAATGAAATACTTGAGAAGATGGCGATTTTAAGCACAGACCTGAATGAGTTGGGTCGCCGCGTGGAGGACCTAGAGAGCCGAGTGAAGAAGCAAGCTGTGCAATTCACCGATCTAGCGTCAAAGGTGGATTTGGTTTCTTCTCAATACTCTGATCTCCAATTTAAAGTTGACAATCTGGAGAATCGCGGTAGAAGGTGCAACCTTCGTTTCCGTGGCGTTCCTGAGTGCGGGGAGGCGGAGGATGTCCCAACAGTTTTCGGGTCCTATGTGCAAAGCTGCTGGACACGGATTCGTCTGTGGAGCCAACTGAGTTTGATAGAGCACATCGGGCTCTTGGAAAACCACTGGACAATAGACCACGAGACATCATTGCTAAATTTGGTTCCTCAGCTGCAAGAGAGCGTTTGCTAAAAAAGGCCTGTCAAATGCCATATGTGGATTACAATGAGGCTAGAGTTCAGATTTTCCAGGACTTATCAGCCTTTACGCTGTCCCAAAGGCGCATCATGAAGCCGGCTCTGGAAGTTCTAACCAAGGGGAAGATTTCCTACAGATGGGCTTTTCCGTTTGCACTGCTTTTCACTCTAGAGGGAAAACTGCATCATGTCCGCCATCTTTCGGAGGCATAGAAGGCTTTGCACGAGGCAGGATTGTCCCAGTCACCTGTCCCGCCAGTGGAAATAGCCACCTCTACAAAGGCTGGTTTCCAAAAATGAGAGTGGGTTGCACCTAAATCGAGGATTTCTTCACATAATGTTTGACTTTCTTATGCGACTGCCAAATGATTTGCGCTTACTCATGTGTATGTTCTAATAAGGGTTGAACTGCTATTATCAATAGCTGCTTTTAGATAATACATGAAGGTATGAAGGTTGGGGGTTTTGTAGCGGGGGGGGGGGGGGGAGGATGCTTGTGGTGGGTGGTTTGGGTAGGCTGGTTGGGTGTTGTAATATCTTTTCCTTTCTGTTTTTTTACCCATCCTGGTCTCCCTTGAGGCCATAGTTTGGTGTGTGATGGAAGGAGGGGTTGGGTGGGGATGGGTGTTGATAGGGAGATCTGACGTAGAGTGTGAGTAGTGGGTGGGCTGCTTGGAAGTGGAAAGAGTGTTAGTGTAGAGTTGTGTGAAAGAGGTTTGGGAAGGGGGGGGGTTCTTTTTTTTCTTTTCTTTTCTCTCTTCTCCTTCCAACATGTTCAGGTCTGCTTGGTTTCCATGTTGTACCAGAGTTAACAAGCTTGTATTTTGAAGTTTAAATGAGTGTGGATCTAAAGTTCTTGACATACAATGTCAAGGGTCTGAACTCTCCTCAAAAGCATCAAAAGCTATTTAAGGAATTGCTTGTTCCATAAACCTCATGTTGTATTTCTACAGGAGACTCATTTAAAGAGGGAACACGAAAAATATTTGACTCATCATCATTACCCACATGTCTATTGCGCTTCTGCTGCATCGAAGAAACGGGGTTTGCAATCTTGCTTCACTCTTCCTTGCAGGTTCAGGTGTTGAAAACCAGGTGTGACCCTGCTGGTAGATTTTTGCTTTTACATGTATTATTGAATAATTTAGCTTTTACCCTAGTCGCTGTTTATGCGCCCAACAAATCTCAGGGGGAATTTTTTGTCAGGCTTGGCAAAGTTGTCCAATCTTATCCCTATGGTAAACTGGTATTAGGAGGCGACTTTAACGCATCTTTTGACCCAGCCTTGGATAGGTCTGGTGCAGTGTTGAGAATTGATGTTAAAAACTGTAAAGCACTGATTGACCTAGCCCGAGCTTTAGCCGTGTGCGATGTGTGGCAACTACATCATCCAAAGGAATGGGACTATTCCTTTTATTCCCATTCTCATGATTCTTACTCCCATATTGACCATTTGTTATTTGATATCTCTTTGATTCAGGGGAGTTGTCTCTCAGGTACTGGCCCCATTACTATTTCGGATCACTCGCCAACCTGGGTTCAGCTTTCATCCTTTTGTTTTTATGCAAGATAATCAATCTCAGGTGATGACTTATTTGAATTGTAAATTAAATTTTTTGTGCTGAATGAATGACTATGATTTGGTTCTAAATGTTCAAAATCCTTCACCAATGTGGTGCTCTTGTAAGTCAAATTTACTGACTGTTCGATCAGTGCTGAAAGGTAAGCCAGTTCCATTGAAGGATAATATAGTCACTTTGGGATATAAATATGATGGCTCCATGAAATTTGACAAACACATTGGCTCTGTTAAATCATCTTACTTTCAGCTTAGACATTAAAAAAAAAAAGAGGCCCCGCCGAAGGGACACCACCTTGTAAGTGGTGGAGGGGCTTCCATGTTTCAATGACTTAGAGGGCTATGCTGAAGGGTTACCCATATCAGACAGGCCTCTGAGGAGAAACCAAAGAGTGTCCCAAACTGGAAGATCCAAGATGGCGTCGAGGGAGGACGTACGTTAATTGAGTTCCCATTTTACACCAGAATACCTGAAGAAGTAGGCGTACTCCCCAGAGAATGGGGAAGAAAAAAGGCAAAGCCGTGGTGGTGTCCTCCTCAAACACGGCTGGGGTTCCCACCACTTCTCAGTCTACTTTGGAGAGATTCGGGGTCATAACGTCTGGGATATCGGTTCCTGCTTCAGGGAACAGCAAGGCTTTATCGCCGAATCTCAGTGGAGAGGGAGTGACTTTGAGTGCCCCTGTTGGCATGACTTCTCCAAGACCCGGAAACAGTAACGCTTCACTATGGAGGTCGACAGTGGAAACGCCCAAAGTGGGTTAAGATTCTCATGCGATCCGAGGAGGTCCTGGCACAGTATTGACTTCGGATAATAAACAACTGGGGGATTGGAGAGTGAGCTCTTCCCCCCGAAGATATCTGGAGCGGTTTCTGTGGAGAAATTGGACCTGGTGAAGCCAAAAAATGTCATAATGAACGCACTATGGGATGTGCTGCAGAGTGTGAATAATTCTCTTCTTCAGATGTCAAACATTTTTCAGGAATAAATATGTGATTATATCAATACTTATCTAACAAAGTGGAAGTCCAAGATATAAAAATAGAGACTTTGATTATGGAAATGATTTCTCTACGGAAATCAGTTAATCTGGTAATGAAGGACAGTCATGTTTCTTGTAAAAAAGTGGAACTTCTGGAGAACCAAAGAACCAATTAAGGAAAAATAACTTGAGAATGATAAATCTTCCTAAAATACCCTATAGAGTTATATTACTAGTGACTTTTGCCTTTGATTTAGATAGGAACAATGTTTTGAAATTGTATTTCCGATACATGGCTGATAGTTTTTTGGGTTCAAAGATAAATATATTTCCTGATATATCAAGGGAATCGCAGACTAGGAGGAGTGAACTCTTGGCTTTTAAGCCAAGAATCATTGCCCTAGGTGGGACCTTCCTAGAGCGATTCCCTTGTAAGCGTTTTATTTCCTTATTACTTATTTGTTGAACCCAAGAAATTACTAGAGTTTGTGGAGTTAAAAGAACAGATGAAGAACCCTCTGCATCAACTTCCTTTAGTTACCACTGAACCGGCTGCAATTAACCTTCCTCCCTCAGAAAATATGAATTTGTAAGATTAACCACTTGGTGTTTTTCTTATTTTCTTTGAGATTGTTTTCCTGATCTTGGATCCCCCAATTGTGGACAATTATATATATTGTTGAGAGAAAATGTTTTTTCTTTTTCCTTATATTAATTTCTGTTTTTCCTTACATTTACGTGATAAATGTAAATGTAATTAAGTAAAATTATAAATAAAAAATAATAAAAAAAAAAGGTTTTAATTATGTTTGAACAATTTTTTATTGATGAGGTCACATGGTATACAATTCCATCTCAGTCAATATAAATCGTGTAACAGTGAAGTCTAGTACACATTCCTAAACCTGAAACGTCCATCATCAATGTTTTCCAAACTTTTCTCCCTATCCCTTCCTTCTTGTCTTCTCCTATATTTATAATGTGTACTTGTATAATTACTGTGCAGTTGCATAACTATTAACAATAAACTTTTATATGAAACTCCAATATTTATAACTCGTGTTTTACTCAGTGTATTATCCCAACAGTATTTACTGGTGGGTCTTCTTAATGTGCTCCTTCAGAGGATTGTTCTCCTATCTAATAATACACATGTTCCTCTATTATGCATTGAACATTACGCTTCCCATTCCTATACCCCCCTCCCCCTCTACTCGCATAAAATGTTCTCTACACATCATGGTTAGTTACCTCTACCTCTGCACATGCTATTACTACCAGAGTGAAAAAGGTTTTAATTATTGTAACAGATCCAATTTGATTAAGCTAACCCATGTATTTGTAATGAGTAGGCTCAACTACTGTAATTCTTTATTTCAAGAACTTACCAAAAACAGTTTTAAGCGACTTCAACTAGTTCAAATACTGCAGCACATTTTGGTAAATATTGGACAAGATCTGATCCTATTACTCCTATTTAGAGAGATTTGTACTGGCTGCCCATTTCAGCCAGGATCACATTTAAATTGCTTTGCTTGGTCTTTAAGGCTTTCCAGTTGGAATAACTAAATATTTTTCAGATAATTTGACTAAACAAGAACAGCAACACTCTTTTGCTATCTTCTCAACACTGTTACAGCCTCCATCGCTGAAGTTGGCTAGACTGACCTCTGCAAGGAATATAGCCTGTAGTGGTGTTGGACTATCTTTCAGGAACTCTATACCCACCACTGTTAATTTATCCAGTTATATTTCAACTTTTTTATTATGGAAAATCAAAGCAATACAATATAAACTTCAAACATAGTGTATACACAATTTGTCTCTCTTATTGCTCTATTTAAATACAACATTTACATTTGACAATTTTAAGATAATTGATCCCCTTTTTTTTTTTTACTTACCCTCCCACCCACTGACCCCTCCTCCCTCCCTCCTCCCCCTCATCCCTATCTCTAGTCCCCCCCCCTCCCCCCCCCCAATTATCCGATATTATACTCCACACATTGTAGTTATTGTCTATTATTCTATGATAAGGTATTGACAATGAGACTTCGTCCTTTCTGGGTCATTTTATCTAAGTAGCATCCCCATATTTAAGAAATCGGATTTTCCTTTTGCAGTGCCCTTTAGCCTCTTTTGCTTCCCATACCAGTAATTGATGTACCCGATTGCGCCAATGCCAAAAAGTCGGTGGATTGGCCGCAGTCCAGTATTGCATAATACATTTCTTCGCTACAAGACATAATTTTCGATATAATATTATTTTGTCAGCGTGCAGTCTCGATTGTGACTCTTTCATATCTAGCACTAACTGCATTGGGCTCATTTCTACTCCTCTGCCCAGTATACAAGACAGGAAGCTAACTATTTGTCTCCAGTAGCGCTGTATTAATACACATCCCCAAAACGCATGATATATGGTGTTATCATATCTATTACATTTCAAACAAAGAGTTGTCTCGATGCCCCCAGACTTATATAATTGAACTTGGGTAAAATAAGCTCTATGAAGCACCCTATACGCACATTCCCTATAATCTGCACTTCCTATTATGCGTGGGATATCTTTTATCTGTGCAATAATATCCCAGGATTCCAATTCCCGCCCCACATCTTTTTCCCATTTTTGTCGAAGCTGGGTCAGCTCCTTCCCAGGAACCAAGCCCCATATCTTCTGATGTATGTGAGATATAGACGGAGCATTTTCAGAAATCTCATCAAAAAAATTCTGTATTTTATTGCCTAGTTTGTCCTTCAGTGCTTCTTTGTTTAATGATTGTATGTAATGTTTAAGCTGGCAATGCTCGTATCTGTCACCCCATCCTTGCACCCCCTGTGCCAACATCTGCGACAGCGGTTTTATATTTCCATTCTCTCCCAATACATCTGCTAGGCAGCTCACTCCTAGTTGTTCCCATCTATCAAAAGTTCCATTCTCCAGACCCGGCCTAAATGCCGGATTGCCCTTGATACTTAGGAATTCAGTTGTTCTCGGGTCCCCTCCTAGCAATGTCCCCAGAAATCTCCATGCTTCTCTTATGGGCATAAGCAGAACGTTCTGTTTAAATCTATGTGGAATCTCATTTTTCTGTGAATGAACTAATGTTATATAGTGATATGGGCTAAAAAGCGCCTCTTCCATCTCAAGAGGAGTGTGTACCGGGGATCGAGCTATCCAGTCTCTCACCTGGCGTAGGAGGCATGCCATATTGTAATATTTAATGTTGGGAATTCCCAAGCCCCCTTGTCTCCATCCTCCCAGCATATATTTCTGTTGCATCTTAGCTCGTTTCCTGGCCCAGCAAAATCTAAACACTAAACGATTCAATTGTTTTATGTCTTTCTGCAGCAACGCTATGGGCAGAGTCTGTAGTGCATAGAGCCATCTCGGCAGTATCACCATTTTAATGAGACAGATCCTCCCCGTCAATGATAGTGTCAGGGTGCCCCATGAGTCCAGTTGTTGTGACGTCTGTTTTAATAGTTTTATAACATTTAGATTATATATCTCTCTCGGTTTAGATGGCAACAAAATACCCAGATATGTAAAATATTTATTCGCCCGTTTCAACGGGAGTCCACCCGGCCACAGGTTTTGGGTATCTAAGTTTATCGCAAGAGCTTCCGACTTATCTATGTTTAATTTGAAGCCCGAGTAGTCTCCATATTCTCGGAATATCTCTAAGAGATTATCCAGCGTCTCCTGCGGCTTCGTTATTATCATTAATAGATCATCTGCGAACGCTGCTAGTTTGAATTCTGGTTTCTGATTTGCACTCCAGGAATCGCTACACTATCATGTATGTCTCTAATTAGAGGGTCTAATTGAAGCGCAAAAAGCAGTGGCGATAAAGGGCACCCCTGCCTGGTCCCCCTACTAATCTGGATTTCCCCTGATACATTACCGTTTACCAGCACTTGTGCTCTTGGTGAACAGTATAGAGCTTTGATCGCCTGCACAAAACTGCCATGAAATCCATATTTCTCTAGCATCGAGTATAGAAAGGGCCACTCCACTCTATCGAATGCTTTTACTGCATCAAAGCTAATCATTAAAGCTTGTTCGTTGGAGTGACCCAATCCTTCCAAGGCTGTCAAGATGCTTCTCATGTTTTTGGTAATTGATCTGCCTTGTACAAATCCCACCTGCGCTTTATGAATAAGGTGAGGCAGTACCCTGCCCAATCTATTTGCCAGAATTTTTGCAAACAATTTTGCTTCTTGATTGAGTAGAGAAATAGGTCTATAAGAAGTTACCAGCTTATCGTCTCGTTTAGGCTTGGGAAACACTACTATTCGGGCCAAGTTTAAATGATCGGGCATCTTACCCCTCTCTACCCATTCGTTAAACAGCTTGGCCAAGGTATGGACAATCGAGTCCCCCATCAACTTATAAAATTCTGCTTTATAGCCGTCTGGGCCTGGAGCCCTACCAGATTTGCTCTGAGCTATGGCCCAGGAGACCTCATCCTCATCAATCTTAGCATTCAGTCGATTACAATCACTACTCTGTAGTTTCGGGGTTTGGATACTATTCAAGTATAGCTCTCCTGGAAGTCCCTCCGAGTCTGATGCCTTATATAAGTTCTGGTAGTATGTTTGGAAGGCTAACCTAATTTCTTGGTTGGTATGTAAAAGTTTCCCCTCTGCACTTTTAATAGTAGTTATGTTTCTAGAATCGTTTTTAGATGCGATGAGTCGAGCTAAATATTTACCTCCTTTGTTCCCATGTCTATACAGTTGGAAACGATAGTAGGCCTGTGATTTCACTTCTCTATCATGTAACAATGAGTTTAGTGCCATTTGCAATACCATCATCTCTTGTCTAATGTGATTAGATGGGTTCAGGCCATACTGTCTGTTCAGTTTACTTAGTTGTTTTTCGAGCCTTATAATTTTTCTCTCTCTTGTTCGTTTATATTGCGTAACATAATTTATAATTTCGCCTCTCAAAACTGCCTTCGCATCTTCCCAATAGTTAGTGATTCCCTCAACTGAGCCCTCATTAAAATGTTTATACTCGGCCCATTTTGCTTGTAAATATTCCCCAAATCGTGTGTCTTTTAGTAAATAAGCAGGAAATGTCCAACCTTTTAATTTTTCTTCCTCCCCATCTCCATTCCATTTCAATCTTACTACCGAGTGGTCTGATATAACACAAGGGTCTATGTGTGCCTCTGTGATAGCTGTTAGTAGCGTACTGGACGCAAGTAAATAATCAATTCTAGACGAGGAACCATGTGCTCTAGATTGGTGTGTGTATTCTTTGTCTAGCGGATGGAGGGTCCGCTAGACATCAATTAAGTCAAGCGTTTTGCAAAAATCCAGCAAGCCCCTAGTATTTATCCGTCTCATATCTGTTGGAGGGTGTGATCTATCCAATATAGGATCCCAATCATATTAAAGTCTCCTCCCAGCAGCATGGGCAATGTTTCTAGTTGCATGATCTGCTTTAGCAATTTCTTATAAAATTTTAAATCTATAACATTAGGAGCGTAAGCACTGCCCAAGATTATTTTTTGTCTGTTTATTGTAGCTATGCAAAGAATAAATCTTCCTTCCGGATCTTTTATTATTTTATGCACCTGCGCTGCTATTCCCTTTCTAAAAAGGATTGCCACCCCTCCTTTTCGTCCCAGGGCCGCAGAAGCCACACAGTCAGCCACCCACCATTTGGCCAATTTAGTATGCTCCACGTCCGACAAATGCGTTTCTTGAAGCATCACTATATCTGTCCCAATACGTTTAAGATGTCTCAGGATCTTTGATCTTTTGATTGGGGAGTGTATACCCCCCACATTCCAAGATGCTACCTTAATTTATTACCTTTCGTTCCGACCGTTCTATCCCCTGA
The DNA here is from genome assembly GCF_901765095.1 of Microcaecilia unicolor. Taxonomy (NCBI): domain Eukaryota; kingdom Metazoa; phylum Chordata; class Amphibia; order Gymnophiona; family Siphonopidae; genus Microcaecilia; species Microcaecilia unicolor. The sequence continues at coordinate 227,953,637 of NC_044037.1, forward strand.
TTCTCCATTGCACCTGAGAGAAGCCAGCCCAGCCTCCAGCCTCTCTCTTTTAGATACCAGACTCTCTCTATCTGTTGCATTTGATTTCTTAATTTACCATGACCTCTTACATGATCTCCCCTTACTAGATTATTACACCACATCACTATCAGTCCTACAGTGCAGGTTTGAGTGCCGCTCCCCTCCCCATCTCTACCTTCTTGTTGAGTCCCTCCCTTTTCCCCGACCCACTTCTGTCTTAATATTCTTCACATCCCCTCCCCTCCCTGAAATCTTCCCCCTCTATCCCCCTCCCAAATTCTCCCAGTCCCTATGGAACTAGTCACGTATAACCCCCCTCCTTCCAGTCATCCCCTTAAGCGTTACCTGCCCTTTCGATGATTATACCCCTTCATAATACCCCTGCTTCCGTGCTGCCATTTCCCCATTGGCGAGTCCTAGTCCCTTTATAGTTATGACATTCCCCCTAAATATGCAATCACAATCTTTAAGCATGTCCAAACTTGCATCCCCTTATATATCTATGTTATCAATAAGAAGCTAAATTTTTTTTTTTTTTCCTTCCCTTCTTAGAAATATCTTATGGATTAGTCAATAAACCAATCTTGTGTAGTCAAACTTCTTGCTATCATATCATCTAAGTCCTATAGCAAACTAAACATCAACATTCAAAACATTATGCAATTGTCCCAGAGTGAAATATCTCCTTCCCTTGCTCTCTGTTTATCCTCTGGGTCAGCTCAATGAGCATTCATCTAGGGTTCGCTATTATTTTGCAGACCGATCTCTCGTTGAGAAGTTCATGTTGTGCTATGTGTCCTCTCCGTGGTTAGCGATAACCCTCAAGCGAACACCCAATAAGTATCCTCAAGTAAACTTCCCAAGGAGACCACATGGGGTCCGCTAAGATCGCTGAAATCAATGTAGATCCCCTCTGTCCATCCGGCAAGGTGTGTAGTCTGCCGCGCAACTTTCCCTGGATTAATTAAACGCATAGTATTTATCGGTCCCCAGCGGCGTTGCACCACGCTTTTGGTGACCGACATCCAATTGTAACAGTGTCAGCAATTGTCAATCAAATTACTAACCATTTAAAGTCAAAAGTAATTGCCGAAACTGGCTTCTCAGAACTTTAAAAAAAAAAAAAAAAAATGTTCCCAAGTTAATGGATTATCCTTATTGTCCAAATGAACTTCTAGTTAGTTCTTTATTCTGAACTCCCAGATCATGGCATCACAGATAACCAAGTCTCTAAGTCTCCAGCCCTTCTCCAAAATTCATTCATCTCCAGTTGTAAGAATGCGTTTAACATACTCTTGGGCTTCTGGCACCGAGGTACAGATCTGCGTGCCAGATTGGTAGAAGATCTTCAACTTAGCTGGATAAAGCAAAGCAAATTTTATTTTGTGTTGTACCAGTTGGGAGCAAATTGGGGCAAAGTTTTTCCTCTGCGCAGCCACTGCCATGGAATAATCCTGAAAGCAAAGGATTTTGTTGCTGTTGTAGTGTAAGCCCGCTCCAGCTCGTATTTTTTGCATGATGACAGTTTTGTGATGAAAATTGAGCAGTTTACAAATCACCACCCTGGGTTTGCCGGTATTTTGCCTCGTTGGGCCCACCCGGTGCGCCCGCTCAATAACCAGTGGGCCCAGTTCTGCAGGTAAGGAAAGTTCTTTAGTAAGCCATGTCTCTAGAAAGCCCCGTATTTCTCTGTCCCCGATTTCCTCGGGTAAGCCCACCAATCTGAGATTGCTGCGTCTTGAGCGGTTCTCAAGATCCTCAAGTTTTTCCGCTTGAGTTTCTATGGTTTTCAGTAACTTGGAATATCGTTGTTCCACCACATTGACTTGGTCCTCGAGAGCCCCAGTGCGCTGTTGGAAGTTGACCACATCCTGGCTTAATTGAGTTATATGCGATTGTAGACCTTCTAGTTTTACTTCTAGCCCTTGTAGTTTCCTGTCGAGGATGTCTTCTAAAGCGTGAGTGACTTCTCCCACGATTTCAGCCGTCCAGACTGAGCTGACTGTAGCCCGCGACGGGCTTGCTGGGGCCGCCATCTTGTCCTCTCCGATTTTGCTCTTGTCTTTATCCCGTCGCAGCGCTTTGGCCGCCATTGCCAATCTCCGACTCCAAACACAGTTGTTGCGTCGCTAAGTAATTGATCCCGACCTTTTCGGGTTCGTTTTTCTTAAAGTTACGGGGCTCTGATACGGGGATAGCTGGAAGGAGCACGGAGCAGAGTTTTTAGCTACCGCTCTCGTGCATAGCGTCACGTGACCTTATCCAGTTATTTCAAATTCCATACAATTTTGAGAAATTCGGTTTTTGAAAATGCCTTTAAAGATCTTTGAGCTCTGTAATTTGATTTGATTCAGAAGTGTTTTTTAAGTTGTATATAGATATACTTTTGACTTTTTTAGATCATAAGATGTATATCTAAACTGTATTTTCATTCAGATGTAACTGCTTTAATACTAATTGTTCAAAAGTGATATTATAAAATTATATATGACCCATCTGTGGGAAAACATGACTAAAGTCTCTAGAAAAGAGGTTTTAATGAATTCTGTTAGAGCAAACAATTATAATGCAACAGTCCAAACCCCATCCTTTTATTTGAAAAATTAAACCTACAGAAAACATTTAACTTTTTCCACTTGCGGATCCATACCATGAAAAACTGGCCACTCTCAACATTTTGGATCCAATTTTTTTTGTCACCTTGTCCCAGCGATGGTCACATATATTCAGTATGGAACAGTCAGGAAAAGACAAAAAAAGGAATCATGCAAATGCCAGATTTACCTCTACAGGTTTGTATGTTAGTTTAGCTAAAATATTTAGCTTCTACCCATTAATTAGCTATAGATAGAATACTGGAGTGCAAATTCATCACAGATCAGAATATAAAATCTAACACTCATTTTCCTACAAAATACTCAAGTCAAAATTTACAGCTACAAAAAACTACAGATTTAATGTAAATACATACGAGACTGCTTCTAATCTCCCTAATGCCCACTGAAGAGAAAGGGAGGAACCAATCACACAGTCCAAAGTAGCACCTTATATATATATATATATATATATATATATATATATATATATATATATATATATATATATATATATATACAGTGGTGGAAATAAGTATTTGATCCCTTGCTGATTTTGTAAGTTTGCCCACTGACAAAGACATGAGCAGCCCATAATTGAAGGGTAGGTTATTGGTAACAGTGAGAGATAGCACATCACAAATTAAATCCGGAAAATCACATTGTGGAAAGTATATGAATTTATTTGCATTCTGCAGAGGGAAATAAGTATTTAATCCCTCTGGCAAACAAGACCTAATACTTGGTGGCAAAACCCTTGTTGGCAAGCACAGCGGTCAGACGTCTTCTGTAGTTGATGATGAGGTTTGCACACATGTCAGGAGGAATTTTGGTCCACTCCTCTTTGCAGATCATCTCTAAATCATTAAGAGTTCTGGGCTGTCGCTTGGCAACTCGCAGCTTCAGCTCCCTCCATAAGTTTTCAATGGGATTAAGGTCTGGTGACTGGCTAGGCCACTCCATGACCCTAATGTGCTTCTTCCTGAGCCACTCCTTTGTTGCCTTGGCTGTATGTTTTGGGTCATTGTCGTGCTGGAAGACCCAGCCACGACCCATTTTTAAGGCCCTGGCGGAGGGAAGGAGGTTGTCACTCAGAATTGTACGGTACATGGCCCCATCCATTCTCCCATTGATGCGGTGAAGTAGTCCTGTGCCCTTAGCAGAGAAACACCCCCAAAACATAACATTTCCACCTCCATGCTTGACAGTGGGGACGGTGTTCTTTGGGTCATAGGCAGCATTTCTCTTCCTCCAAACACGGCGAGTTGAGTTCATGCCAAAGAGCTCAATTTTTGTCTCATCTGACCACAGCACCTTCTCCCAATCACTCTCGGCATCATCCAGGTGTTCACTGGCAAACTTCAGACGGGCCGTCACATGTGCCTTCCGGAGCAGGGGGACCTTGCGGGCACTGCAGGATTGCAATCCGTTATGTCGTAATGTGTTACCAATGGTTTTCGTGGTGACAGTGGTCCCAGCTGCCTTGAGATCATTGACAAGTTCCCCCCTTGTAGTTGTAGGCTGATTTCTAACCTTCCTCATGATCAAGGATACCCCACGAGGTGAGATTTTGCGTGGAGCCCCAGATCTTTGTCGATTGACAGTCATTTTGTACTTCTTCCATTTTCTTACTATGGCACCAACAGTTGTCTCCTTCTCGCCCAGCGTCTTACTGATGGTTTTGTAGCCCATTCCAGCCTTGTGCAGGTGTATGATCTTGTCCCTGACATCCTTAGACAGCTCCTTGCTCTTGGCCATTTTGTAGAGGTTAGAGTCTGACTGATTCACTGAGTCTGTGGACAGGTGTCTTTCATACAGGTGACCATTGCCGACAGCTGTCTGTCATGCAGGTAACGAGTTGATTTGGAGCATCTACCTGGTCTGTAGGGGCCAGATCTCTTACTGGTTGGTGGGGGTTCAAATACTTATTTCCCTCTGCAGAATGCAAATAAATTCATATACTTTCCACAATGTGATTTTACGGATTTAATTTGTGATGTGCTATCTCTCACTGTTACCAATAACCTACCCTTCAATTATGGGCTGCTCATGTCTTTGTCAGTGGGCAAACTTACAAAATCAGCAAGGGATCAAATACTTATTTCCACCACTGTATATATATATATATATATATATATATATATATATATATATATATATATATATATATATATATATATATATATATATATATATATATAAGGTGCTACTAGTATTTGGCAGTAATATATACATTCAAATTCCTTTTTTTAGACAAGTGGGAAAATCATGCACAGCATGGCTAATGGAATTCTAACACCTCTGCATGTAAGGTATTGCTCCTGCCTCCATCACATTTAAGGTATGTGTGGGGGGGGGGGGGGGGCTGCAGGTGGTCCACTGGAACACCAGGGATTTCTGGAGGGAACAGGGGTCACTAAACCACCAAGGAGTTTGAGTTGTGTGGGGTGAGGGGGCTCGAGACCCCATACAACTCAAAAAAGCTCCCTGGTGGTCCATTTTCAAATGTATTTGACAGCTTTGAGCTGCAAACAGCACCTAATGCACAAAGGGGGATTCATGCATATCATTTGAAGAACATAGGCTACCCTTAAAGACATGTTATTTTGCTGTTAACCCTAGTTACTAGTAAAAAAGTCTCACAGCATAAAATGGGACCTGTGCTAAAATAGCCTGAGTTAGTGTAAAAACATGTCTTTATGGTAGCTCACAATAATAACTTCCTTCATAAATGTAAAACTTTGATTCCTGAAAAAAGCCAGACAGCTGGTAATCCTAACTTCCTGAGTCCTGAGCATATCTCAAGTAACTTATGCACACAAAGCATACGCAAAGTTAAAACAAAAGACCATATGAACTGCTACACCAGATGAGTCCAAAGGTCCATCCAGACCAGTATCCTAGCTTCAACAGTGGCCAAGCCAGATCACAAGTACCTGGCAGAATACAAATACAGCAGGATTGCATGCTTCCTACCCAAAGGATAAGCAGTGACTTTGCCCAGATCTACCTCAATAATGGTTTAAAGATTTCAGGTCCAGGAATTTATCCAAACCTTTTTTAAATCCAGTTGTACTGCTTTTACTACATCCTCTTGTAACAAGTTCCAGAACATAACTATGCAATGTGTGAAAAAATATTTTCTTCTATTTGTTTTAAAGTATTATTAACTAACATCATGATGTGTCCCTTAGTCTGCACTTTTTGAAAGGTAAACAACTTTTGCTTACCTGTTCCATTCCATTCCATTCAATGTTTTGTAGACTGCCATCACATTCCCCCCCCCCTTTTGCTTTTCCAAGCTGAAGAGCCTGAAGCTCTTTTGCATTTCCTCATATGAATTTTGTTTCCCCCTTGTGGAATTAAGATACAAATAATAGAGGCTGACTGAATTTCAGTTTTGGCACTGAAACCGGCTTGAAATTCCGGCACTCATGGTGGCCATTTTGGCAGTAGAGATGTCTGGGACGAGAGTGATTAAAACGCTCTTGCCCAGGTTAGGCCACTAGACCATCAGGGCACCTGAGGTAGGATGGGGAGGAGTTGGCCGACAGGTGGGGAAGGAAGTAGTGTGTGGCAGCAGTAGGGGGGTGGAGGCTGGCTATGTGTGGTAGCAATGGGAGAAGGGGAGGGTAGGGCTTGGCTTAGCTGCTTTCGTTTTCTGCTTCATCCAAAACTGAGCGGTCAATTTCAGTCGTGGATTCAGTTTCAGCAGAAACTGAAGATCTCGGGTTCAGTCAAGCCTCTGTTCCACAATATATTTGAAATGCTGTGACTAGTACCGCACACAATACTTAAAAAGTGCAACATTTGTTATTTGACAATACATATAGCAACCAATAAAGGAAACTATATAATTAAGTAGTTTTCACAGTAGACTTAAAGAAAGCAAATATTTTCCTTATCCTTTTACGTTCCCGTGTGTATATATTTGTGGGAACTGCTTGTATTTGTGTATATATATAATCTCCATTCTGTACTATATACTATATAAACTAAAAGACACTTTTATGTTAGGCTAATATCCTTAATACTGCAGCAAGTTTTAAATGATTGAAAAACTCAAAAACACTAAGATGGAGTCAACAGTCCAGCAGCGAGAGGGGTGCTATCCAGTCTTTTGCATTGAGTGTCACATGTATGATTATCTCCCAGTTGGTGAGATGTCATATGTGTGTGCCTGATGTAAAGAGCTCCTAGCTCTCAGGAGAACGTGTCCGTTCTCTTGAGGCTAGAGTAGCAGACTTGGAGGAGCTGAGGGAGACAGAGAGGTACATAGAGACCTACAGGGATGTTGTAGAGAAGTCCCACCTCCAGTCTGGTAGCCCCTGTGCTACCTTGGAGGAGGGAGGTCTCCTAGAAGGAGAGCATCACCCTGGTGAAGTAGGAAGTACTCCTGTAGCCAGGACCTGCCCACCAGGGGATGTACAATCCTCTCACACCGAGCATATGTCTCCCAGTGCTGCCCAGGAGGGAAAGGACAGCTATTGTAGTTGGTAATTCGATCATTAGGCATATAGATAGCTGGGTGGCTGGTGGACGTGAGGATCGCCTGGTGACTTGCCCGCCTGGTGCGAAGGTGGCGGACCTCAAGCATCACCTAGATAGGATTTCAGATAGTGCTAGGGAGGAGCCGGCTGTCTTGGTACATGTGGGTACCAATAACATAGGAAAATGTGGGAGAGAGGTTCTGGAAGCCAAATTTAGGCTCTTAGGTAGAATGCTCAAATCCAGATTCTCTAGGGTAGCATTTTCTCAAATGCTACCCGTTCCACGCATAGGGCCCAAGAGACAGGCAGAGCTCCAGAGTCTCAATTCATGGATGAGACGATGGTGCAGGGAGGAGGGTTTTAGATTTGTTAGGAACTGGGCAACATTCTGGGGAAGGGGGAGCCTATTCCGAAAGGACAAGCTCCACCTTAACCAGGGTGAGACCAGGCTGCTTTTTAAACTAGAAACAGGGGGGGGGGGGGGGGGGGGGGGAGGCCGACAGTTGCTCAAAAGCGCATGGTTTGGGATAAGGTATCTTTCAAAGATATCACCAAAACAGGGAAGATAGGGTATCCTGATAGTGAGGTTGCAAAAGAGACTGTAGTAGATCAGGTGTCCTTAAATAAAAATCAGACAAAAGATTGCAAATTAATACTGTCAAGTACTAAGCATGATGTAAATAGGAACAACAAACAGTTTGAAATGTCTATATGCGAATGTCAGGAGCCTGAGAAATAAGACAGGAGAGTTAGAATATATTGCACTAAATGAAAATTTAGATATAAAAGGCATCTCTGAGACCTGGTGGAAGGAGGATAACCAGTGGGACACTGTCATACCGGGGTACAAATTATATCGTAGTGATAGGGTGGATCAAATTGGTGGAGGGGTAGCATTGTATATTAACGAGAGCCTTGAATCAGATTGAAATTCTGCAGGAAACAAAACACTTATTGGAATCACTGTGGATTGAAATTCCATGTGTAAAGGGGAAAAGGATAGTGATAGGAGTGTACTACCGTCTGTCCGCCTGGCCAGGATGAACAGACAGATGCAGAAATGTTAAAGGAAATTAGGGATGCAAACAAACTGGGCAACACAATAATAATGGGTGATTTCAATTACCCCGATATTGACTGGGTAAATGTAATATCGGGGCAGGCTAGGGAGGTAAAATTCCCTGATGAAATCAAGGATCGCTTTATGGAGCAGCTGGTACAGGAGCCGACGAGAGAAGGAAAAGTTCTAGACCTAGTCCTTAGTGGAGTGCATGATCTGGTGCGGGAGGTAATGGTGCTGGGGCCGCGTGATAATAATGATCATAATACGATCACATTTTATATTAGCTTTGAAGTATACATAGGAAATCATATACATTAGTGTTTAACTTTAAAAAAGGAGACTATGATAAAATGAGAATGGTGAAAAAAAAAAAAAAAACTTAAGAGGATCAGCTGCGAGGGTCAAAAATTTACATCAGGCATGGATGTTGTTCAAAAACACCATCGCCCAGGCCAAATATATTCCGCGTATTAAAAAAGGAGGACGGAAGACTAAACGACAGCCGGCGTGGTTAAAAAGTGAGGTGAAGGAAGCTATTAAAGCTAAAAGAAAATCCTTCCAGAAAATGGAAGAAGGAACCGACTGAAAATAATAAGAAACAGCATAAGGAATGTCAAGTCAAATGCAAAGCGCTGATAAGGAAGGATAAGAGGGATTTCGAAAAAAAGATTGCATTGGAGGCAAAAACAGATAGTAAAATTTTTTTTAGGTATATTAAAGCAGGAAGCCGGCAAAAGAATCAGTTGCACCGCTAGATGACCAAGGAGTAAAAGGGGCGATCAGGGAAGACAAAGCCGTAGCGGACACATTACATGAATTCTTTGCTTCGGTCTTCACCAAGGAAGATTTGGGTGGGATACCAGTGCCGGAAATGGTATTCGAAGCTGACGAGACGGAGAAACTTAATGAATTCTCTGTAAACCTGGAGGATGTAATGTGGCAGTTCTACAAACTGAAGAGTAGCAAAACTCCTAGACCGGATGTTATTCATCCCGGAGTACTGACAGAACTGAAAAATGAGCTTGCGGAGCTATTGTTAGAAATATGTAATTTATCCTTAAAATAGAGTGTGGTACTGGAAGATAGGAGGGTGGCCAATGTAATGCCGATTTTTAAAAAAGGTTCCAGAGGAGATCCGGGAAATTACAGACTGGTGAGTCTGACGTCGGTGCCGGGCAAAATGGTAGAGACTATTATTAAGAACAAAATTACAGAGCATATTCAAAAGCATGGATTAATGAGATAAAGTCAACATGGATTCAGTGAAGGGAAATCTTGCCTCACCAATCTATTACATTTCTTTGAAGGGGTGAACAAACATGTGAATAAAGGTGAGCCGGTTGATATTGTGTATCTGGATCTTCAGAAGGCGTTTGACAAAGTACCTCATTGAAAGACTCCAGAGGAAATTGGAGAGTCATGGAATAGGAGGTAGTGTTCTATTGTGGATTAAAAACTGGTTAAAAGATAGAAAACAGAATAGGGTTAAATGGTCAGTATTCTCAATGGAGAAGGGTAGTTAGTGGGGTTCCCCAGGGTTCCGTGCTGGGACTGCTGCTTTTTAACATATTTTTAAATGACCTAGAGATGGGAGTAACTAGTGAGGTAATTAAATTTGCTGACAACACAAAGTTATTCAAAGTTGTTAAATTGCGGAAGGATTGTGAAAAATTACAAGAGGACCTTACGAGACTGGGCGTCTAAATGGCAGATGACGTTCCACACCTCGAATATTGTGTTCAATTCTGGTCGCCGCATCTCAAAAAAGATATAGTGGAATTAAAAAAGTTGCAGAGAAGGGCGACAAAAATGATAAAGGGGATGGGACGACTTCCCTATAAGGAAAGGCTAAAGCGGCTAGGGCTCTTCAGCTTGGAGAAAAGGCGGCTGAGGGGAGATATGATAGAAGTCTATAAAATATCGAGTGGAGTTGAATGGGCAGATGTGAAGCATCTGTTTACGCTTTCCAAAAAATACTAGGACTAGGGAGCATGCGATGACGCTACAATGTAGTAAATTTAAAATGAATTGGAGAAAATGTTTCTTCACTCAGCGTGTAATTAAACTCTGGAATCGTTGCCAGAGAATATGGTAAAGGTGGTTAGCTTACCGGAGTTTTAAAAAGTTTTGGACAGCTTCCTAAAGGAAAAGTCCATACACCATTATTAAATGGACTAGGGGAAAATCCACTATTTCTGGGATAAGCAGTATAAAATGTTTTGTACTTTTTGGGGATCTTGCCAGGTATTTGTGACCTGGATTGACCACTGTTGGAAACAGGATGCTGGGTGTGATGGACCTTTGGTCTTTCCCAGTATGGCAATACTTATGTACTTATGGTACTGTGTGCGTGCTGGCTACATATTGTGTCTGTGGAGGAGGTAGCAGGTAATGAGGTAGTTGTAGAGTTGAGGCAGTATATAAGGTGTTTGGTCAGTTGAAGGGAGGGTGATTTTTGGGTTCATGGGGCAATTGCAGGGGGATAATTTAGTTATTTATTGAGTGGGACAGGTTGCAAGTTGTCAAGCAGTTGCAAGGGATATTTTTTGGGTACAGCAGTATGCAGGGAAATGAAGCAGGTAGAGGTAAAAGGAAAAATTAGTTCTTACCTGATAATTTTCTTTCCATTAGTCCCAACAGATCAATCCAGAGACTTGTGGGTTATGTCCTTCTACCAGCAGATTGAGATACAGAGAGAACTTCAGAGATAGCTATAGGTAGCCATGTGCAGCCAGCTTCTCTTCAGTATGGTCGATACCAAAGCAGTGGAAATTCAGAATCCCAATAATACAAACACTCTCCTGCCCCTGTGAATCCAATTTGCAACCTCAACCGCCAAGGCAGGAGGGCAGTATACTACCAGAGTGGAGACTGCAATAATCTTGTGTTTATACATAGTCTTCAATTTTGTCTCTTTTTTTTTTCTTTTTTGAAGGACAGAAAACAAATGTAGGAACTCTTCCATTATGTATCTACTAAACTAGAGACTCGAAAAACCTGAACACCCCCCCCCCAAAAAAAAAAAAAAAACCACACAGAAATTGTTTGATAAAGGGAGGGCTTCTGGCTTGATCTGTTAGGACTAAAGACAAGAAATTTTTCAGATAACTAATTTTTTTCCTTCCATAACATCCCACAGATCAACCCAGAGACTTGTGGGATGTGCCAAAGCGGTCCTCAAGAAGGGTGGGGTAAATCCATCCCAAAAGAAAGGACCAACGCACCAAAAGCCACATCCAGACGAGCTGCCACGCCCAATGTATAATGTTTGCTAAAGGAATGTACTGAAGCCCACATGGCGGCCCTGCAAACGTCCTCCAAAGAAACCAGACGAAACGGCATGGGAAGCAACTTGCGCCAGCTGCACCTGAAAGGGAGGAGACCTACCTGCGGCTAAGTAAGCCGACACTATCGCCTCCTGCAACCAACAAGCCACTGTGGCCTTGGGACACCATATCCCCTTTCTTGAGCCCAGCACAGAGGAAAAAACAGGATGTTCCAATCAGCGAAATTTGGTGACTTCGAAGTAGCACGTAAGAATGCGCCGAATAAGATACCGTAGTGCCCGGAACTCTGAGGGGTAGTCCTTCTGTCAAAATGCTGGTAACTCCTCGCTTGGTTCACATGAAAACGTGACACCACCTTGGGAAGGAGGGCACCATCCGAATGAATAGCCCCGCTTCCGTGAAACGTAGAAAGGGGTCTCTGCAAGACAAGGCTTGTAGCTCCAACATGCATTTGGCCGAAGTGACAGCCACTAGGAAAACAGTCTTCAAGGTGAGATCCTTCAAAGATAAGCGATCCAAAGGCTCAAAGGAGGACGCTGCATCGCCCATAGAACGAGGTTCAGATTCCATGTCTGTACCACCGGCACCCTAGGCAGCCACAGATGGTTCACACACCGGAGGAAATGGACGATGATCAGGTGCGCAGCTAATGAAGTACCCTTAAAGCGGCCTGTAAAGCAGACCAAAGCCACCAGCTGAACCTTCAAGGTACTTAAGGATAACTGACACTGAAGCCAAAACTGCCAGAATGGCAGACGAAGAACACCAAGTTTCAAACTTTTGCCAGACTCTGGCATACACAGTGGAAGTGGAATGCGTCCTATCCTGTAGAATGGCCATAACAACCTTATCCGGGTAACCCTTCTTCCTCAGATATACCCTCCCAACGGCCAGGCCTTAAGACCAAAGTGGGAGGGATCCTGCATTTGAATGGGGCCCTGAATCAGGAGTCCATCCTGTGCAGAGAGCCGCAGAGGACAATCGGCTAAGAGGCAGATGAGGTCCGCATACCATGGGCGCAGAGGCCAATCCAGCCCACCATGCACTCTATCATGGGCCATGGTAAGAAAACAAAGACAATCCAAGGGCCTATTCTGCAGTAGGGCATCAATTCCCTCTGCACTGGATTCCCTGCCCTTGCTGAAGAACTGTGCTACCTTCACATTGGTCCTGGTGGCAATGAGGTCCATCTCCGGCCTTTCCCAGTGGTCTGTAATCTGCTTGAACGCCTGGGGCGACAGTTTCCATTCACCCAGGTCCAACTAATTCCAATTGAGGAAGTCTGCCTGCACGTTTGTCGATCCCGCTATGTGCGCCGCCGAAAGCAGGGTCAGGTGTACTTCCGCCCAGTGGCAGTGAACCTCTGCCTTCTGTACCAGGGACGCACTCTTCATTCTCCCCCACCTGTTCACGTATGCTACCGATGTAGCATTGTCCGATAGCACCCACATGGGGGGACGCCCATAGAAAGCTGAGAAACTGCCGGAGTGCCAGGCGAATAGTCCTCTAATCCAACCGGTTGATGGACCATGATGCCACCACCGGGGACCAAGCCCCCTGGGCGGTCCGACCTAAACAATGAACCCCCCCCCCCCCAACCGAATAGGGAAGCATCTGTGGGCACTACCACCCAATCCAGTGACGCCAAGGGGCAAACCCATTGCAGATGCTCTGGAGCCAGCCACCACTGTATTGCTGACCTGGCTTGTGGTGTCCACGGCACCTGGACCTGATAATCCTCCGTCAGAGATGATCACCTGCTGAGGACAGATAACTGAAGAGGTTGCATGTGGTTCCTGGCCCACAATACCATATCCAACGTGGCTGCCATGGAACCGAGCACTTGAACGTAATCCCAGACTTGTGGTGCCGGCTTCTGCAGGAGACTCTCCAGCTACCCCTGGAGCCTTGAACTGTGCGCTGCCGGTAGAGATACCATCCCTGCCCGCGTGTTGAACTGCATGCCCAGCTACTCCAGCGACTGTGACGGCAAAAGATGTCATTTTGGCAAATTGATCACCCAGCCTAGGGAGCGGAGAAGAGAGATCACTCTGTTGCCTTGATATTCTCCTCATAGGATGGTGCTCGAATGAGCCAATCTTCCAGACAGGGGTGCACCTGAACCCCCTCCTTCCAGAGCATTGCCTCAATAACCACCATAACCTCTGAGAAGGTTCTGGGCACTGAAGTGAGTCCGAATGGCATCGCCTGAAACTGCCAGTGCTAACCAAGCACCGCAAACCGAAGAAAGCATTGATGAGGGGGCCAAATGGAGATGTGCAGATATGCCTCTTTCAGGTCGAGAGTAGTCAAAAATTCCCTGGGTTGTACTGCGGCAATGACTGAGCACAAAGTTTCCATTCTGAAGTGCCGAATCCATAAGGCCTCGTTTACCGCCTTAATGTCCAAGATAGGGTGCCCTTTTTGGGCACCACAAAGTAAATGGAGTAACGACCGAAGCCACACTCTTCCAGCAGCAAAGGATGCACTGTGGCGTAACAAATTGTTTAGGGTCTCCCACACCACTGCCATCTTAGCCTCGAACTTGTAGGGAGACTCTAGTAAGAAATCTAACAAGGATCGGGCAAACTGAGTTTGCATCCGTCCTTGATTACCTCCAAGACCCATTCATCAGAAGTTACTCTGGCCTACTCCCGTAGATAATGGGACAGTTGGCAGGGAATGTGCCAGGGACCCATCATTGTGAGCCTCTCGCGTAGGGCTGCATTCTACGGGCTGAAACTGCCGATCATCACTCGCCACAAAAGAACTGTGACTTCTGCTGAAAACGAGGTTGCTGTGGGGTTATCTCCCTCTTCCGACAGCAATTCTCCCTCGAGGATCCATAGCCCCTGGGGGGGGGGGGGGGGGGGGGTCCCCTGAAAGGTGGGCATTGTCCCCATCCGACTCCACTGAGATGGCATCGAAATCCAAGGCCTCTATCCGGGGCCACTTAGGCAACAAAGGCTGTGGCAAGATCTGGGAGGAGAGTGAGAAGTATCTAGGCCCTGTGAAGTCCTGACTGCTTTAATAAGAATGCTTTGTGCATAAGTAGCACCAACCCTGACGAAAACGGGGCCCCCTCATCTCCAGAAGCTTGCGCCGGGTCATCAAGGTGATAGGAACCTGCCTGCAGAAAAGCCTGCTCAGATTGAGGGTTTCTCACCGCCATGTGCAATGCTGAGTGCAGCAGAAAAGAGCAAACAGCACTGCATCAAAGCGCACCATAGATGGGCCGGCGGTTCCCGCTAAACTGGGAACTGTCTCCTCCACTTTGCCCAAAATTGGGCTACCTGCTCCCGCCAGTCTCACTTCAGGCGCATTGCGCCATGCGCACGTGTTGTACCCGTCAGCTGCTGCTCGCCAGCTTCTGAAGACACTGTCATTGGGAGCACTGAGGGAAATGCTGCGGTCCCCACCCAACCAAAAATCAAGTGCTGCAAAGTGCTCCTGCGTCTGGTTCACTTTGGGTTGTTGGTTTTTTTTTTTTTAAATACTGTTCTTGCAGAGCTTACCTTAGCGGCCTGATGCTATTTTATTTATTTATTTCCAGGAGGCAGGAGAGAGCAAGCAAGTGCCAAACAAGTAGGACACAGGAGGCCGGTAAACCAGGGGGGGGGGGGGGGCACACACCTGATACCACCAGGTATACCCCCCAATAAAATTCCCATGATCTTGGACCTCAACCCCGATCCAGGCTCAACAGGGACTAGTTGGATGGGCTAGGAGCTGGATCAATCCAGAGCCGCACAGTTATGACCCTCCATCGGTTAGATAAATACTGAACAGAAGCCGACTGCACATGACCACATATAGTTAATCTCTGAAGTTCTCTTTTTCTCTCTCCATCTGCTGGTAGAGAGACATAATCCACAAATCTCTGGATTGACCTGTGGGATGCTATGGAAGTAGGAATTCTACCTTTTAAACTGCTCTCTAACTGCTATGTTTCACTCTAAGTTTCTGTGTTACAGAAGCAGGAACTATTTATCCCTATAGAAATTACTGGACTGAAGGGAACTTATTTCTGTAGAACCCCTAATCTGATTTGCCCATTTTTAAAAAATGTAATGTGTCCTGTCTTCTCCTCATGCTAAAGTCCCATCTCATTCTGTTAAATTTTTAGAGCATTATTTTGCTACCAGACAGACTGACTTGACCCATTTTGTATAATTGTTTTCAATTTCCACTGGGTTGAAAGGAATAAAAAAAAAGTTCCTTACTACAAAATAAATGCTTAGTGATTGATATCAATCATAAATAAATGGCAAATGTATCTATGTTGTCTGCTTGGGTGACCATTTTTATGCACCCTGAATAGCTTAGTAATAGATCCTGCAAGAATCCATCTTTTTGTGATTAGTGTAAGAAGCAATAAAATTACCTGACAAACTAGTTTTCTGAGAAAGCCCATGTTTCTTCTTTGGATTGCACCAGCACAATTTACTGAACAACCATAAGACCTTGTGGTGAGATAAAGGCAAACATTGTTCCTTTGTCCAGAACACATTCTTTTTGTTCTCCTTTTCACTGATGGGTTTGAGTCCAAGTTCATCTTTGTTGTGACTGTTTAAAATAACACAGTAAAATCTTTCAGTTAGCCTCTATTTGAAAATCATACCAAAAGAAAATCACTGGTTGTGGCCATCACATGACAATTGTAATGGAAGAAGTCACAGGATCACTTGTCACCCCTGGAAAACAAACAGGAGAGATTATGAAAACATTTATGACAAAAGTCAGAAGCAAAATTGAAGAGAAATTTAAAACCACTTTTTCTTAAGTTATGTCCAGTCCCACTACCATCCCTACTCAGGGTCACTCGGTGGGGGGGAGGGGGACAACCACCACCTTAGGAGCCCAACAGGCAGGAAATGCAGTGTCCTGTGCACCAAGGCACCTATGCCAAACCAATATCTACAGTGCTCACTTCCCCTGCGCCTCAATATATCTTACTGGGAAGGGAATGAACTGCTTCAGGCCACTTTTTCCTAGGATACAGTCACAGGGGCAGGGCTCAGCATCCGTCTCAGGCCTAAAGAAGTGTCTTCTTCTGCATGGAGGAACAAACTAAGTGACTTGGAGAGGGAGAATGTATGAGAAAGGCAGAGAACTGGATGGGGGGGGGGGGGGGGAGAGAGAGAGAGAAAAAAAAAAGAGCCCATGGTAATAGATAAGCAAATCTCCTTGGGTGCAGCTATCAGAGGGCCCAGTGTGCTGCTGACTGAATGCTTGCAGGAGAATGGGCTTACTGGCCCCATATTCCTGCTGGTATTGCACAATACTACTTTAAGAGAGCTGTGTTCTCTCCCCCTAACTTTGATGGTTCCTTAGATTTTGGGTTGGCTTCACATAAATTATAAAACAGATTTCATGCATAGCACGTTCTTGGTCTCAACATACAGGAATTCCAAGTTTACACATTAGTTTATGATGATGAAGTACACCAACGTTGAGTCAGTTGAGAACCTTTGCTGGATGTACAACCACTCCCAAATATGAGCTAGATCTAAGTTTTATAGGAAAATGTTATTTTGGATTCTAGCTTTTTGCATTATAATCATGGAAGACCAGCCCAGGGGTATCAGACACCCCAAGTCGGTGTTCTTCAATGCAAGTCTAAGGACAGTCACTGGCCCCTGGGCCATCTCTGGGATGGCCCCCATTGTCTTCCTGATTTTTTTTCTGCTACTCTACCTCTTTACCCAGGTTCATGAGAAAAAGGAGAAGGTGGATGGGGTGGGGGGGGGGGGGGGGAAGGGCGTGCACTTGAAAGACAAAGCATTTCTCAGCAGACAAAAGAGAATGCATTTAGAAATGCTCACAACCTTGAGGATGCCCTCCCAAATGAAATTTGAAGGTGGGCTGGTGGAGATGATGTCATTGACACAAACTGGACTGATTCTTTGGGATTAAAGGAAAGAAAATTATCAGGTAAGAACTAATTTTTCCTTCCATTACTTCACCAAAGGATCAGTACAGACTAATGGAATGTAAAAAAAAACCTCAATTAGGGAGCGAATGTGATACCCCTGCAGTAAGGACTTTAGCTCCAAAAGAGGCATCTGATCTGGCCGCCACATCTAAGCAATAATGTTCAACAAAGGAATTAGAGGAAGATCACGTAGTGAATCTACAAATTTCCTCCAATGAGAGAGCATGAGGTTCCGCCAAAGAAGTAGCATGAGCTTTAAGGTCTAATAGAGAAGCTTTGCCTGACAGCAAGAAGATGAAGAAATAGCTTCTTTCAACCAGATAGCTACTGTAGCTCTTGATGCAGACATACCTATGACAGTTGCCATTCCCCTGGATCTAGACAGATCCTGCTGAGGTAGTCCGCCTGAGTATTCAGGGTGCCTGCTACATGGGATGCTGAAATTAGAGAAATGTTCTTCTCTACCCACTGAAAGAGAAGAAGAGCTTCTCTGGCCAAAGAAATGCTCTTGGTTTTTCTCCACTTGTTGATATAAGAAACTGTCATCACGTTGTCTGAAAAAACTCAAACTGGCTTCCCTCTCAGAAGGCAAAGACTAGAAGAGCCTTTCTGACTGCTCTGAGATCCAATCTGTTTATGGACCAAGAAGTTTCCACATCCGACCATCGATCTTGTGCAGTCCTTTGAAGACAATGAGCCCCCCCAACTGAACAGGCTGTCATCTGAACGGAGGACACACTAATTTAGAGTGTTCAGAGGATTCAGCCACCAGTTTAAACTCACTCTGGCTTGGTGCATCAAAGGTAACAACTCCTGATAAGCTTCAGAGAGTAGGGACCAGCAGCTCAACAGTAAAGATTGAAGAGGATGCATGTGGAATCTGGCCCTTGGGATTACATCCAACGTTGCCATCATGGACCCTAGAACTTGAATACAATCCAATGATGTGGGGCAGGGAAGAGATAAAAGAGTGGTAATCTGATTCTGAAGCTTCAACTGACGAGTCATGGGAAGAAAGACCTTCTCCACCTTCATAATGAAGCGGACCCCCAGATACTTGAGAGACTGAGATGGGTTCAAATGGCTCTCACTGTTGTTTATCAGCTATTTTAGGGAAGAGAGCTGAGAAACTACTTTGAAAGTAGGGCAGTACCACATCCACTGGGACAGTTGTCCTTTTAGTGACTACCGTAATTAAGGCATCCACTTTCAGCAAAACAAACTGTTCTAAGTTAGTTGATAGAAGGGGGTAAAGTTTAGACATAGTGCTTGCCACTTTTAGACTAGAATTGGGAGTGTCCCACTGAGCCACAATGACTTCCCTCATGAATATAAAAGAAAGATTTAGAGGGTCTTTTTGTATTAGACATTATAGAGGGGGCCGAGGACGCGGCCTAAGCAGGAGACATAATATTTTAAACTTCCATACAATTGTGACTATTAATAAGGGGAGTTCTTCCTTAAGAACTAACCTAGCTGCTGTGGGATCATCACCCCCCCCCCCCCCCCCCCCGTACCAGGCATATCTGGTTCATGCAGATCAGTAGAAAATGAATGCTCAGAAGTTACTGAATCTTTCCTCAGAATCTTGAGAAGATGAAGATGAAGGAGAAAGCTCGTCCACTCCTTAAGGGAATTTCCTCTTTTTTGAAAGATTCTCTTCAGAAAGCAGCTGTTTGTTCTAATAGGAAAGCCCGATATAAAAGGAGTACAAATTCAGGTGAAAAGGGTCACGAGAAAGCCCCCTGACCCAATGAGCAGGCTCCAGCATCTTAATTTTGGCAGAATTTGTAATTCAACCAGTTTAACACAAATGTTACACAAACCTGATGGCGACAGCTAACTATCAAAGTAGAAACAGCTTTTTACAAGTTCAGGCATGCTCTAGTACTCAGTTTGTAGATAGGACTTTACAGTGCCTATAACTTCCCATACCAAAGCTAATTCTCAAAGAGAAACACTAAGAAAAGCTTTTCTTTTTTTTTTTTTTAATTTAAGAGGAAGGAGAAAATCAGCTAGGGAAGAACAGAGGCACAGAAGTGGTAATGAAAGAGCAGAGAGGAACCTCACACCACTAGGTTTACACCTGAGGCACAGCACACTCAATCCCAACTTAACTGACCCTAGTAACAGGACAAATGACCACAGAGAGTCACAGAGCTACACAGGGAATGTCTATCTGCCTGCTGGAGATAGAGAATACTGGCTGAGATCTAATGCACAGGTGCTTGTACAGCACAGCTCATCAGTGTTCTCTCTCTCCACCTGCTGGCGGATGGACACAACCCATTAGTATGGAGTCCAGACTGATCCTTTGGTGAGATAATGGAATTAGAATGTTAATGGATACTTCCAAAGTTTTAGCAATACCAGCAGAAAAGCAACCATCGGCACAGACTTTGGATGCATATGAGGTTTTATGTATGAAAAAGTCTTGGCTTCATAAGCTGAACAGAGTTAGGAACTGCTGGCATACTGGTTATAGTTGGGAGTGGGCGTGTTGTTCCAGAAGGTTGTGTTTTTTTTACAGATTGTTTGCATATTGATTTGGTTGGTGCAGAGGTGAATATATTGCAATTCAGAATTGGTTTATGTGTTGTGTTTGGTGTATGTTCCTCCAGAAGTATGTGAGCTGGACAGATCAATTTCCTTTTTTAGAGTTTTTAATGGGATTGTCTATTGATTTTGTTGTTTGTGTCTGTTGGAGGATTTTAATGAGCTTTTTAACTTTGACGATCAGATCTTTAAGGAGAAAGAACACTTGCTGTTTCATTGTTTGTCAGCTTTTCATCTGGAAAAATTGGTCTCTATACCTACCCATCAAGCTGGGCATGTACTTGACTTGATTTTTGGTAGCACCAGATGTTTTAGTGAATTTGAGCGGATGTGTGGAATTTAATCTTGATTGTTGAACTGATCACTATATGTTGACTTTCAGCTTGAGTTTTGTTGATGCTGTGGCGCAAAAAAAAAAGGGTTATGATCGTAAGTTGAGTATTCGGCCACATTTTGAGATAGAGGATCTTGGTACTGTGTGGTTGCCAAATTTAATTGTTTCTGAAACTTGTTCATTGAATGAGGTTTTAGATGTTTGGAATACTACTTTAAATACAGCATTGGATGTGGAAGCACCTGTGAAAGACTGTCCTTAAGAGTAGGTAAAAGGCTTGTCCTTGGAGATCTGCTGCTGCTGTTGTATAGGTGAGATATGAACTATGACCGGCAGAGACTTTAGAAAAAAGACATTGACCCAATAAAAGAAAATCTCATTTACTAAAATCAGCTAGATTTTTCAGTTACCATACCTTAACAAAATAAAATGAATGTGATTTAAGAGCAAATTTAACATGGCAATTATTGGGGGGGGGGGGGGCAGCATATCTTTTGCAGGTCTTACATTAAAATATCTATTGGCCATGGTACCCTGGTCACAATTAGCACAGATACACATATATAGGAGGCAATCTAACTGCATGATTACTGGTAGGCACATGCTATGATACACTCTTCTCTGCTTGACAGGGTCCACTGCCTGGTAGAGATGAGAGAAGTACGTGGTGAAGATAGACACTGTATCTCTACTAGTGTTATATAACTTGCCCTGAGGGTCATGGAAGGAGGAAATTGTCCAAGTCCCTCCCCAGGCTTTGACTAAGCATGCAAGCAACCCTCCAGGCCTATTTCTGAACCAGTGGAAATGGAATTTGCAAAACAAGAATGGGATACTTTCTCATGCAATAGAGAGTTCAAGGTGACCTGCACCAAATGCAAAGTGTTCCTTAGTTTATTGGCTATACAGAGACAGGAAACATGAAATGTTGACTATAATAATCTAATTAGTCTACCTTAAATTTATTCACGCAGTCTT
Source organism: Microcaecilia unicolor (assembly GCF_901765095.1). Taxonomy (NCBI): domain Eukaryota; kingdom Metazoa; phylum Chordata; class Amphibia; order Gymnophiona; family Siphonopidae; genus Microcaecilia; species Microcaecilia unicolor. Next base: position 227,974,895 of record NC_044037.1, read on the forward strand.
GCGCTGCTTCCAGGAAAGTATTTTGAGCAAAGCCTGGTATAAAAACAAAGCGCAATCCTTTTTCTTTGCATAAGAAGAATATAGATGAGAATTTTCATGTTTGTTCCTGCAGTGCTGCAGAATAATCATGAAAAATGAAAATTGGGGCATCCTCATATTTTAAGGAAGTGCGTTTTTGTTGAAACCCCCATACAATTTTTATTTTATATACACAATTGTGAATACGATCACCACCCATGGTCGGTGACAATCTTGTTTCAGGCGCTCTCCAAACAAAGGGCTCCCCACACTGTCGGAAGGAGCAAACTCTTTGCTTAGCCAGGACTCTAAACAATGGGCCCAGATTCCATTTCTGCAGGAACTCCGGTAAGCCAACTACCCTCAAATTGCTCCGTCGAGAGTAATTTTCCAAGCCATCAAGGAGCTCCACATGATCACATACTCGACGCTCCAAGGTCTCCAGCGATCGCGCCCTGACTTCTGATTCATCCTGTAGGTTAGACATCCATTGTTCTAATTCTGTGGTGTGCTGGTTTGTACCTGCCAGTAGGAGCTCTAAATGAGTGAGCTGCTTGGAGAGCCTGCCAAACCTCGGCTCTAATGCAGCCACCACTACCACTGTTAGATGCCCAAGTTGTTGCTCCAAGAACGTAGCACAGCACTCCTGCCCTCCCGCCGACATCTTGTTGTTGGAGCTCCTCATGCACAGCTGTTCCTTTTTGGGTGGTTTCCTCGACGTTGTGGGCTCTAATTTCCAGACAAATTTGTCCATGACCTGTTAATTATTATCTGAGTGAGATTTATGCTAACAACGTATACAGAAAGTGGTATATTTGGGCTGATGAAGGTGGGGGACCCCAGAAACTGACTGTGGCACAACTGTCCCAGTCAGTGCATCACATGATCTCCAGTCTATTACATTTAAAGCCACCTATTCAGCATCCATCAGTAATATGGGATCTTAATCTTGTACTTCAGCAACTCATGTTGCCTCCTTTTAACCAATGCAACCTGCAGACTTCAAATGTGTTACTTGGAAGACTGCTTACATCAACAGTTGGTGAGATTCAAACTTTAGTTTATTATCCTCCATACACACAAACATTACATGACAAGGTGATTTTGCGATCGTATCCAAATTTTTTTTTGCCAAAGATTGATTAATATGAGGAGAGGAAACAATCAATAATTTTACTTTAGATTGTTCAAGAGCACTAAAGATTTATTTTCACCGCAATACTTCTCCACAAAGACCAGTAACTAAACGTACTATCTCCAACTGGATTATACAACAGCTCAAAATCATCATCCAAACAATATTCCTCATGTCTCCACTCACAAGAGCTATGGTGGCATCTGCAGCACCTGCATCATTCAGCATTAATGATATTTGCAGGGCAGCAACATGGACATCAGTTCACATCTTCATTCAACATTTCTGCCTGGACACTGCTTCCATTACCGATTCGTTTCGGACAAACACTTTTGGCATCCACTCTGTGAATCAACAACTTGCCTGCTCCTCCGGACACACGTACTTTATTTTATCTGAATGACCTCGGTAGATGATGTGTTTTGCTGCCTTGTACCTGTGTTTAGGTTGGGAGTCTTCATCTGTGTGGCTACAAGATCTCTGTCCATGGAGAAACAGAAGTTGTTTACCTGTAACGGTAGTTCTCCGTGGACAGACCTAGCAACATGCCCCACGCGCCCTCCCTCCCGAATTTGTCGATTGCTATTCATAAAACTGACAGGAAAGGGGGCGTGGTTTGTGACTATTTCTACTGTTCATACTGGAGTGAGATTTTAGGGACATGCACAGCAGGCTTGTTAAAAGCGTTACAGACCTTGCAGAAGCACCGGGTCGGCCACGTCACAGTGACGTAATTCATCTGTAGGGCTAGAAGATCTGTCCACGGAGAACTATTACCGTTACAGATAAGCAACTTCTATTTCTGTGGCTGCTGGATCTATTTTGTTTCTTTAATTGCACCTACACTTTGCTCCTACCATAAGCGACCACTCAACCTTGTATAATAACAAGGCTAACGCTGGCTTTCTAAATACATTACAAATAAAGCAACCACTACTTTAACTTAGTCTCCCCTAACACGCCTTATTTCGCCTAGTATGCACTCCCTCCGGGAATAGTTTTATAAAGCGTGAGAACAATTACAGTGATTTTCACTCATTGAAAAACTACTGAAATCTTAAGCTTATTATATTACCAACTACGATGAAAAAGGAGATAAGTGTTTTCCTTCCAGGCGCATTCTCTTATCTTCACCTCAACCAAATTCAGCGCCATAGACCACCCCAGCAATAAAAGACAGAAACCTCTTCCGGCATGTAAACGGATATCCTGCACTCCAGCACGCTGATTGGCTGATCTGTTCACCAAATGCCTTTTCCTGAGCGCGCGATCAAGTTCAGCCAAATTATTATATAGTGTTGAGAGAGGTAGTTGAACTCCTTGGGTGGACTGGATGAATTGCGTCTTTCTCTTCGGTCACCATCTTCTTCCTTATCGGTGGTTAGCTGCGCTCAAATTCTAGCGGTGAACAGAAAAGGGGATGATGGTCCGAGCGATCTGCAGCTATAATTGTCTGCGAGGTGGGTTTGCCAAGCTCTGAGGTATGGTTTTTTTCTTTTCTGTTCAAGAGAACATCTCTTGACAGCTTTTCTCGTCTGTATTGGTCTATGCAAGAAGGTTTAGTAGACAGGAGATGAAGTGACGTCAGAACGCTGAAACCGATCAGGTCAGTCTAAGTTTCCCCTGCCTAGCGCCGCGGTTGTCCCCGTTAATTCACAACAAAGCAAGCAAACTTATGAGCTGCTACGTCCACCTTGTTCTTTATTGTTGGTAGCATTTTTATTTAATTTCCTTTATATTTTCAAACATACGGTGTACACAGAGGAAGTATAATAACTGAATAACTTTTCATAGGTAGAGTAGTAATTTGTTATAAATCTTAATCAGTGGTCAGTTGGAGGGGCTGGTTACATTTAAAGGGACACTAGCACGTGTTATATTCGTGTAGAGATTTTTTTTTTCTCCTGGTAATGGGCCACTAAAACAGACATCATGTTATGAGAACCAGGTGCTCAACATTTTTTTTGTTCCTGTGCCTAGATCAAAAGAGAGATGGTTTGTAGGAACTTGCTCCTTCTGTTTTGAAGAATACAGTGGTAGATTATAAAAATGCACTTAATTTGTTTATTATTATTTACAACTGGTTGATATACAGCAGAAGTTAACCAAGTCAACTTCAAAATTATAATGTTAATTATATGACCGTGTCTGCCTCTTATGGTATGATAAACTGGTCCTGGAGTTACCCAAGGCAGTCAGGTTTGTCAGGATATTGACAATGAATATTCATGAAAGATCTGCATACAACGGAGGCCGTGCTTGTTATGAAAAGCTTTGAGTCTTACTGATCTGTACATCTGTTGTGTTATTTTGATGGGTGGAAACAGTCAGGTGGGCTTATAGGGAGGGAGGGGAGTACGGGAGAGGAAGGGTTCTTGTGGTATGTTCTCTGTAAAAGTTTTTATTGTATAACAAAATCACAAAAATTCACAAAATTATATTGTTGGGTTTCAAGGCCCCAGTTCGCCACAACAGTTCACCACACGCCTATCAGTGGAGAAAAAAACCTCAGTAAAGCGACCCAACCGGCATTACTTCTAAGGTATGGCCACAGCTCACCATCATAGGGAAAAAAACTCCACTTATCGCAGTGTAGGAACGTTATCACTATTGGTCCCAATGTCAGTGAAGCCCACTAACATTCGGTCCAAAGGCGGTACGTGTAGGGCAGTGCAATCAAACCCTCCACAGTAATGCTTAAAACCTTTGTGTTCTTCTCAACCTTCCAATCTGGTCCTCCGCCACCTGTAACACTCCCAGATGCCCAACAGGGAGCCTGTGTTTCACTAAGAGCTGCGTCAGGGGGTATCGCACTAGGAATCTCAATCCCAATCCTGTGTCGTGGCCAGTCACAACTACCAGTTTTTATTGTGCCATGTTGGATGGTTTACTGTTTTTGTTTTTTTCTTGTTCTGTACGAAGCTTATCAACCAACATGTTTTGTTTTTAATAAAGGTGATTAAAACATAAAAAATAAGTTACTGAATTCTATTATTCTGTCTCACTGTATTTCCAGTTTTGGCACAGTATAAGCCATCACAAGAACAAAATATGAGAAAACCAATGGACTGCATTGGGGGCTTATAGCCCATTTAGTTAGGTTTCAACAAATGAGAGATCTGTTTGACAGAAAATATTTGTATTATTTTGACTTAAAACCACTTGTCACTGAAACGTGCTCAAACAGAATAATCCATTTGTGTATCTATAAGATAAACTTCTACAAAACAGATGAAGATGTGATTCCATGTGTCCCGATGAAAGGAGAGTTTATTTCTACTTCCATTTAGTGTAGAAAAATGAGCACAAAATACAGTTTAAAATAGCTGTTTTAGTGATATTTCATTATTTCATGATATTTATATTGCTAGACTAAAACAATAAATATCCACTATATGAAAATGCCCTAAACAATTTTTTTGAAAAATTCTTATAAGTGGAAGGAAAAAATGCCTCAATGAGCTCATGAATCATATAGATTTAAAAGAACTAAACAGATCTGAACAATCTTCTCTTCATCATTGGCCAAAAAAACCTTCCATCTTCATGTGTCATTCCCAAATTCAATCGTATTTGTCTTGATTCAATATTGTTTCTATTTTTTGTTATTTTCCACTTAATTACATTTTGTGATTTAACTAACAAGCAGAACACAATTTCACTGATTGTGGTCTATGTGATATCGGTTATAATATAACATCAAAAGTCCATCACAGTATTCAATATCAATGGAGGCACTTGTCTTTAAAGGCACTGATAGACCCTGTGCTGGACCATATTCTCCTCACTTCTCCTAGCCCCAGGCCGATGATGGCCTGTGTTTCACACTGCTGCTTCAGGGTCCTGGTGGTGGGGCCGCTTTTGGATCGGTCACATGTCTGCTTCTTCTTGCCTAACTTGTGCATCATACAGATGTACACAGAGGAAGTGTAATAACGGAATAACTTTTCATAGGTAGAGTAGTAATTTGTTATAAATCGTAATCAGTGTGTCATTTGTAGGGGCTGGTTATAGGGACACCATAGCATGTGTTCGTGCAGAGATTTTTTTTTTCTGCTGGTATAGAGCCTCTAAAATGGATGTTATAAGAATCAGGTGCTCAACATTAAGAATTTCTATTTATTTATGACATTTTTGTCCTGCAATCAAACGTGAATTAGGTTGAAACCTGGAAGCATTTAAAATCTTTTGATCTAGAGACATGAAAAAAAAAAAAAGATGGCATGTGGGAACTTGCTTTTTGTTTTATGGTTTGCAGCAAGATATAAAAATGCACTTGATATTTTATTTACTACTGTTTAAAAGACAAATATTTAATAATGAGGGCAGGGCTACCTTCATGCAGAAATCCTGAGTCAGTCTAAATGTGCCAGCATTGTCCAGTTTAGCACACAATTAGCTCAAGTTCATACAAAGTTAATTATGTTCAGTGGAAAATAAATCTGTTGTCTCAGGCTGCTTTCTAGGTGAATATTCCATCACCGTTTCATTATTATTGCCAAGTATTACATATTAAGGGCATTTGCTTTAAACTTTGTTTTTAATTTGTTTATCCAGTCCTTAAATACACATGATTTTGCTTTTTAAATCCAAAGGTGAATCCTAAGGGAGGTGGAACAATTTAGGTATAAACTGTGTTGTTTCTGACTTGCTTTGGGTCCTGCTGATCTGTACACCTGCTGTCTGGAATTTTGGAAGATGGAAATGAGAAAATTAAGTTTTGGATGTAATCTGTAGAAGTTGTAGTTTACTTTTGCAATGTGTGTATGGATGCCTGTTCTGGTGTGTGCGTGTGATAATAGTTGGATAACTGTATGTACTTGCGGCTTTGATTTCTAAACATGCCAGACTTTTTTTTAAATGCCCAGTTGGGTATGCTAATCTGTTTTGTTAAATGTTTCAGGCATAGCCATCTACTTGCCCTCATGATAGAACTGAATTATATTATTTTGTTTCTTACATTTTCAAATGTAAGCCACATTGAGCCTGGCTTTGGGAAAATGTGTTATATAAATGTTTTAAAAAATCCTTTATCCTCCACTTTTTAAGATACTACCTATCCAGCTGGATGGTGATGGCATAAGGAAAGCAAATTTGGTCCAGTGAAGACTAACTCAAAATAACCTGTTTCTGGGTCTTAGTATTACGATATTGAAAATATGACCATACCATGCCTCTGTGGTTATGTTCCACTAATAACTTAAGCGATTAACTTGCTTTCTTGAAAGGATTATATGAACTTTGGATACATGACTAGGGACACTTACTTATTCAACATCACAATTCCTCATGTACAGCCACAAAACAACCTTTAGGGTGGATAGCGTTCACAATGAGCTCTTTTTATTATCAACCAGATAGAGATAAAGTTTTCAGTTTTGGCACAGTATAATCACAAGAACAAAATATAAGAAAACCAATGGACTGCATTAGGGGCTTATATGTTTAGACAAGAGAGATCTGCATGAAACAAAAATAATTATTTGTATTTTGACTTATAAAACCACTTTCCCCTGAAACATGTTCAAAACAGAATAATTAATTTCTATATGTTTAAATCGTTTTTATTGAAGATAAACAATAATTTATGATTGTTGTATACATTCTATTATCAAGACTGTCATCCAGTTTTCAATGTCCATTGTGTATCTAAAATGTAAACTTCTACAAAACAGATGTGATTCCATGTGCCCCAGTGAAAGGAAAGTTTAATTTTACTTCCATTTAATTTCTATATATTCCGTCTTTTATAACACCAGGCTTCCCAAAGCAGATTATAACAACAGTTAAGATAAACCCATCAGGAAACAGGATATCCTCACTGAAATTTGGCCATCTGTATTGTATAGAACAGTGTTGAAAAATGAGCACAAAATATAGAGTTTATAACTGCTGTTTATACCAGCTACAATAATTTTTTAAGCTGTTTTAGTGATATTCAATTTGATATTTATATCTTGATATGGGAAGCTTTCAAATAAATTAGAAAACTGTAAAATAAGTTAATAAAAATATTTTGTCCTCCACTTTATAAGGCACTACCTATCCAACTGGAACAGCTTTAGGATTTTTTACAGATGGGCTATGCATAGGCAGTCCATTATTTCTAATAATCTTTTGTTATTGTTTTGGGTGTACCAAAACGGTAGCAAGCTCCATCTGCTGGCTTCAGCCTATATAATGGACTAAATAGGCTCACCCCATCACCTGTTTTCATCCAAACTCCTTGGGGACTGTTGTGTTCCCTTATCTTCCTCTCCAACAGAGTCTCCAGCTCTAGTGGGGGAGTGTTTAGTAGTGCCTGATAAATAATCATCATATTTAAATAGGACTTGTTTCTTATTTACAGTTTCGGGCTTTACTGAAAGTAACATAAGAATTTGTTCTGAGCGATTCATGCTATTGCTCCACAACAGCGACGATAGAAAAAGTTTGACATAAAGGAGCTTACCTTGCCTAACCTACTGTCGCTGTTCAGCAGAGCCTATTACCAGCAGCAGCAGGAGGGTCTGTTTTTACCTCCTCTACCACCACCTTTCTTTTATAGTTCTGCTATTTGTTCATTTCCTTCTGTGAAGTACGTAGGGCAAACTGAAGTGATGACTTTGGGATCCTGCTTTGGGATGGTGGCATTTAAAATCCTGCACCAGGTGATATATGAGATGTAATATAGCCCTGGTGGGAAAATAGACCAGTTGGAAGAAACGAAGTGTAGGCTGTAGAGTGTGCGATGACAAAAAGCCAGGGATGTAGGGTCAATGGCGAGGGGAAGAACAACTGAGGGGAGAGAAGAAGCTTTAGAGAACTCTTAAAGGAGAAGGGGAGAGTAGTTTAGGTGGATATAAGGTATAAGGAGAGAAGAGGAAAAGGTAGAAGCAGGGGAAAACAAACAATGTAACAGTGTTGTAACGTCTACTTGTTTTGCTTTCAGAGTTCATGATGAAGGTGATCTTGTGAATTACCTCTGTACAGAATTCATTGTGCATAGATTTGTTGTTTCCATATACTGTCTTGTGAAACATTGCATACCTTCAAAAACTGCAAACCTAATATTTCTTTTAAAGTGCCTATAACACCCCAAAGTTTTAAAATTCTAGCTTAGTTTAGTTATTTTCAAATAATTGTAGTGAGGAGACACACACACTCACTCGGAACCAAATTAATGAAAAGCAAAATAAAGAACTGGACAGCTCTAGAATCATGTAATAATACTTACTTCCATACTCGCTTCCTAAAGAGAAACTCAAAATGCTAAATGCTGTGCACCCAGTGCTCCGATTACTTCAACAAAGATCAAAATTACATACAGCAAATTTCAATTCAAACCTGATGTGGCAACAGAGAACTTTTTTTGTGTCATTGGCTCCTTAGGCCTCTCACTCTGATGCAGCCCAATAACTATTTTATGATATTATGTGCCTGTACATACTAGGCTTAGTCCATGCAAACTAGAGCTTTCTTCATGAGGTACTGGAGATAGGACATCGATGACCCTCAGGGCATCCAGCATCAATTATCAATATCACCAGGTACTACCAGATGATACTGATGCACAGACACTTGCAAGATGGTAATCAAAAGTTTCCTGGGTTCTTCTTTCCTACTTCTTCTCAAAAGTTGCTGATGCCAGAACAAAATGGGAAGCAAGAGGAGATATGACAGTCTCTTGAGTCACATCAGTAAGAGTTAAACAGGCCTTTGGATACTATCATAATCCCCCTAAATGTCATGAGAACACCCGAGTCTCTCTATGGAAACGGCCAAGAGCCTAGCCTCTCTCTTCGTGCTACCAGCACTGTGTATCAATGAGGACCGATGCCAATGCTTCTCCTTCTTTCAATGTTAAGCATCAGTGTCTCCTAATGCAATACTGATTAAGCAGAGCTCTTTGCATTTATTAGGTGAGAGAAGCTAGACGATGCGTTACCTCCTCAGCTGCTACCGGTGCTTGACTGAGGAGCAGCTGCTCTTTTTAGATATTAGTGCAGCTCCTGAGTCCTTTGAGGCATATGCCACTGAAGCCAATACACTTGGATAAATTTACCTAACAGAGCTTTTCTGTATGCTCATCTGCAGTTACAGATAATCAAGAGGTATGAATGCTAACACTGCCTTGAGTGAATCTCTTCAAAAAAAGTGGTAAATGGATTCCTAATAAATAAAGCTGCATCACCTGTACATTTTAAAGTAACTAGCCTTCTCCTTCTGGAGGACAAAAAAAAACAACTTCAAGGAACAAATCAAACAACTCAACATCAAAAACAAGGCCATCGATGCTGTTCCTAGTGCAGAAACACACTCAAAGATAACATGGTGCCAAGACAAAATTAACTTTTTTCATAACATGTGCTCAAGTAATAGAAATGAGCTAAAGTCTAGCTGTGAGGATGCATTTGATGAGTTTCTGTTTGCATAAAGGTAAGAAATCCTAAGAGTGCAATCTCTAAATGGTCAATAGCTACATTTTAAGAGGGTAATTAAGGGTTTTGTTTTTGTGTATAAACCTATCTTATATGCAAAATGGGCTTTTATAAAATTGTATGACCACAAATATGTTTCTATCCTATATAGGAATGTAAGTTACTACTTTCCTTATAGAATAATGGTGAGATTCACACACATAACATACAGCTGTCATGACTGTATGCACCTAAGTTCTGGAGATATGGATATAACTGTAATCCTATATAATAATTCTCACCTCCAACGTTCTATGCTTGGGACCGTGGCTCCCTGGCTGCAAGTGGTCTGCGAGGCAGGCACGGACGTCACTGACGTCAACACAGCTGATTCCAGCGCGTGTTTCCCTACTCCTCCTACTGCCTTGGAATCAGCTGTCACCCCCACCCCCCCCCGTGCTATGGCCCCCTCGAAACCCACCCCCTCCCGCGAACCTGTCGATTCCCCCGCCCAGAATGCCGAAAACCGCACCCCCCCCCCCCCCGCCGTTGTTGTGCACTACCTTCGGGTGGGTTCCTCAGTCATCTTCTTAGAAAGTTTAACTCCGTGCATCTGACGTCAGACGCACGGAGTTAAACTTTCTAAGAAGATGATTGAGGAACCTACGGGAAGGGAAGGTAGCACAACAACGGCTGTGGCGGCAGTTTTCGCTGGCACGGGGGGGGGGAACGACAGGTTCGCGGAAGGGGGGGTTCGAGGGGGCCGTAGCACGGGAGGAGGGGGAATTGCCTGCCTAAGGCCCGTTTCCTTGCCTACAGAAACGGGCCTTTTTTACTAGTATTCTATAATTTACTCACATTTTCCCTCTCCAGAGTAGAAACTCAACTTTAACACCTACTCATTTCAGTATTCTATTCCATATAGGAAGAGAAGTTCTGACGAGTATGTTGTGACCTACAACAACAATATTCTATACCACCTTTGAATGTGTTTGCTTATTATCAACTTAAGCACTACGTAGCCTCCCTGCCTTAGACGGATTTAACAGAAGATGTGCAAGACACATTGCAAGAGATATTGGGATCACAACAACATGTCCCTCTGCGTTTTTATCATAAGTTTCTTGAAGACATAACAGAAGAGAGAAATTATGCTACACTTGTGTCGACTTGGTCTAGAGAACTACAAATAACTCTTATTTCTAATCACGTGAAATCCTTTTCACCGTTGATCCCCAAGATAGCAATCAATATGCAACACAGAGAAACCTTATACAAGTTTGCAGTACACTTATTTATATCCCCCCGCAGGGCCCACTATGCAGGCTGTCACATCCGATTATTGCTTGAAGTGCAAGCCTCCGGGAGCAACTCTAGGTCATGTGTTCTGGGCCTGTTCTCAGGCACAATGTTTGTTTTTGGATAACAGTCTTCAAGTTTATTCAAGAACTTTGGCATTGTCTACCCTTGCAAAGCACATTTTTGCTCTTCATTGATTATCCTTCGGACCATGCCTTTCCGCTCGGTTTTAAGGCCTTTCTACAAAGGGCTATTTTGTTTGCGCTTAAGTCAATTCTTTTTTCCTGGTTGGATACTACAGGTCCTCACTTTTCCTTTTGGAAAACCTCTATGATAACCCATATGCAAGTGGAGCAAATGGCATTTTGTGACTTCTCATGCTGCTGGTCAACGTTTTGAAGATATATGGGAACCTTTCTGGGGTACACTAACAGCACATGCAAGAAGTCCCAGAGGGAGTGGAAAACATGAAGGATCTGCAGAGGCTAGAAGAATGGTCTAATATTTGGCAATTAAAATTCAATGCGAAGAAATGCAAAGTGATGCACTTAGGGAGTAGAAATCCACAGGCAGTGAGAGTCTGATATGTACAGGCAGGGAGAGGGATCTTGGGGTGATAGTATCTGAGGATCTGAAGGCGACGAAACACTGTGACAAGGCGGTGGCCGTAGCCAGAAGGTTGCTAGGCTGTATAGAGAGAGGTGTGATCTGCAGCAGAAAGGAGGTGTTGATGCCCCTGTACAAGTCGTTGGTGAGGCCCCACCTGGAGTATTGTGTTCAGTTTTGGAGGCCGTATCTTGCTAAGGATATAAAAAGAATTGAAGCGGTGCAAAGAAAAGCTACAAAAATGGTATGGGAATTGCGTTACAAGACATATTAGGAGAGACTTGCTGACCTGAATATGTATACCTTGGAGGAAAGGAGAAACAGGGATGATATGGTACAGAGTTCAAATATTTGAAAGGTATTAATCCACAAACGAACCTTTTCTGGAGACAGGAAGGTGGTAGAACTAGAGGACATGAAATGAGGTTGAAGGGGGGCAGACTCAAGAAAAATGTCGAAGTATTTTTTCATGGAGAGATGTTGGATACTTGGAATGCCCTCCTGAGGGAAATGGTGGAGATGAAAACGGTAACGGAATTCAAAAAAGCGTGGGATAAACATAAAGGAATCCTGTTCAGAAGAAATGGATCCTCAGAAGCTTAGCAGCGATTGGGTGGCGCCAGTGGTTGGGTGGTGGGGCTAGTGGTTGGGAGGCGGGGCTAGTGCTGGGCAGACTTCTACGGTCTGTGCCCTGAAAATGGCAGGTACAAAATCAAGGTCAGGTATACATATAAAGTAGCACATATGAGTTTATCTTGTTGGGCAGACTGGATGAGCCGTACAGGTCTTTTTCTGCTGTTATTTGCTTACTATTTGATTTGCTATTATGTCTCCATCCCATATGTGTCACCCCATTCCTTTGTTTAGGCATTGTCAACTAGATGTAGCAGGACAATTAGGTGGTGTATTTGAAAGGACGGTTTTGCAGGAGGCCTTGTCTCCTTCATGCCCTAAAGGATAAAGCTTTGGTACATCTCGCATGCTTTGACTGGTCTATCAGGATAAGGTAGGTGAAATTATTCATATCTGTTAATTTCCTTTCCTTGAGTCCAGCATCCTATCCCGAAAGACTGGCCTTTAGTTATTGGTTAGAAATCTCCCTGGTACCAATTCTGCTTCTGTAGATTCTTTTATTTAAGAGAGTTTTCCAAGTTAGAATTATTTTCTGGGTTTCATGTGGCTTTGGCGTGCACATACTGAACCTTCACAGACTGTACCACTCATTATAGTGGTGATATCACCAGAATATTCAAATTTCTCTGCCTCCCATCTGCTAGTACAGGGATTCAACCCACTTATCTGAACTAGTGTAGCAGGAGTCAATAAAAGAAATTAACAGGTGTGAATAACTTCATCACCTGCATTCAAGATGCGATTTCTGCCACTTAAGCTACTATTTAAGACCTGTAGGCACTTACCTGGCCTCTTAACCTAAGCACCCTATTATAAAATTACCTTCAAAATGTTGGTGCATTCCTAGCACTTAGAGGAAGGCAGTTGTGTTGCTAATTCCGGGAAATAGTAGCTACCGTGTGTTAACAGCACATCTGCTAATGCAGAATACTGTTAAGTACACCTTTTCTGTGTTCAGAGCCATATTTATTTATTTGTTACATTGTATTTATTTATTTATTTGTTACATTTATAGCCCACATTTTCCCACCAATTTGCAGGCTCAATGTGGCTTACATGTTACCGGAAAGGTGATTGCCGATTTCGGTAAGAAAACAAATACAAAGTAGTGTCCGGTAAGAAAGACAGATCCGGTGAGAAAAACAGAATACAAAGTAATGTTTGGTATTATAGATTGGAGTGGAACAAACAGTTATGTCATTGAGCGGAAGAGTTATATTATGTCCATTTCGTTCTTTGGGTTCGTTGTGTTGCAGAGTCCAGGCAATTAGGTTGGGTCAGTAGGGTAGGCCTTTTTGAACAGGTTGGTTTTTAGTGATTTCCGGAAATTTAAGTGGTCATACATTTATTTTCACGACGTTTGATAGTGCGTTCCACAACTGTGTGCTTTAAGTATGAAAAGCTGGGTGCATAGGTAGATTTGTATTTAAGTTCTTTGCAGCTTGAGTAGTGGAGATTTAGGTATGTTCATGTGGATTTGGATGTGTTTCTGGTTGGTAGGTCTATGAGGTCTGTCATATATCCTGGGGCTTCACCATATATTATTTTATGCACTAAGGTGCAGACTTTGAAAGCAATACGTTCTTTTATAGGGAGCCAGTGTAGTTTCTCCCGGAGGGGTTTTGCGCTTTCGAATCACATTTTTTCCGAATATAAGCCTGGCTGCCGTGTTTTGAGCGGTTTGAAGTTTCTTTATGGTTTGTTCAGTGCATCCCATGTAGATTCCATTGCAGTAGTCTGCATGGCTTAATACCATTGATTGTATCAGGTTGCGGAATGTTTCCCTCGGGAAGAATGGTTTAAGGCATTTGAGTTTCCACATAGAATGGAACATTTTCTGTGTTGTGGATTTTACTTGGCTCTTTAGTGTTAGGTTTCTGTCGATTTATGACACTGAGGATTTTCAGGCTGTCTGAGATAGGGAGGGTGTATTCTGGAGTGTTTATAATTTTAGGGTTGTCCATCTTGTGACGGGATGAGAGGATGAGACAGTGTGTTTTTTTTTCTGCATTGAGTTTCAGTTGGAATGCATTTGCCCATGAGTTCATGATGTTCAGGCTGTTTGATTTCATTGGTGATTTCTGTGAGATCATGTTTGAAAGGGATGTATATTGTGACATCGTCTGCATAGATGAAAGGGTTAAGGCCTTGGTTAGTTAATGACTTGGCTAATGGGGTCATCATTAAGTTGAAGAGGGTTGGCGATAGTGGTGAACCTTGGGGTACTCCTCAGTCTGCCTTCCATGGTGATGACGTTAATTAGCAGTTAATGTGTGTTAACTTAAGGCATACTTCATGCTTTCTAATATGAATTTCCATTTTAGATGTTTAATGCACCCATTAACATGCGCTGTTACTGTAGTGCATTAAATTGTGGTTTTTTTTTTAGTACTCCATTAAGTTAATGTGCATAAAAGAGTTTGTTAAATATCAGATGTGGTTTAGTAAATAATCCCCAAAATGCAGTAACTAATACTGAAATTTTGACACAGTCTATTGTACATAGTTGGAAGAGTAAATGGTTCCTCTTGCTATCTCACAAGAGCTCATGAAATCGAAATCTGTTTTTCAGGTGTCCTACTGAAAGTGAAGATAAACGTATATCTTAATTCCATCCAAACGGAATGCTTGAAGCATAGATGTGTTCCTTGCAGGTTTCACAGTAGTAACCGACCAACAGCTCCACTTGGCTCACGGATTCTAGTAGACCCTAAGAAAGTGTATGAACATAACACGTGGTGAGATTGTATTTCATATTATTAATGTATTGATTGCATTATATGAGTTTTTATGTTAATTTGTGTAACATAGATGTGAATTTATAACTAATAAAAAAGTTTACACATTGAAAGTTTATATACTGTGATTCATGGAATTGGTGTGAGCTGAAAATGAATTGGATTTCTGAGGTTGTGTCTAGCATGAACTGATGGAGTCGTAACAGTCATTTATTATGGACAGATCTAGGAGAGAGAATTCATAGAAATGGCACATTTATACTTTCTACTGAGGAAGTTGTATTAATGCCGTATCCACCTTGAATGACTGGAAAGGCAGTTTAGAAATGGGTTGTGGTGCCAGTAAGATTGCTAGTATCTCGCAACAGGCTTTTAAAAGAAGACTTATTTCAGGAAAAAAATTATTTTACTGCCTTTTTGAAGAAATTCACCCAACCTGCATGTAGGCAATAAATAACAGTAAAATATTTATATAACAGTGCACATTATAGTATAGTGTGCTACTTATATTGTGAACACAATGCACATTGAAATACACATTGAGGCATATTTTCAAAGCACTTTGGGAGGCTAAGTTCCATAGGTTTCTAAGTGCTTTAATAGACAGCAAAGAAAACAAGCGGAGATGGAACGTATAGACAGACAAGATAGAATAACAGGAGTTCAGATTAGATATGGGTGATTAAACTTGAGGACAAAATTGCATATGCAGTCAGAAAAGATGCATGCAACCAATCTCAGCTAGATACCGTGTGGTTAGCAAGTCCTACTGCCTCACAGAGGCCTGCCTCCACTTCCCTGTTGCAGATCATCATCTGCTTCTGTGTGTTGGGATGGCATTTTCCGTTTCGGTCCTTGCCCTCTGGCTGGGCTAAGGCACCCTGTACATTTTCCAAGATGATGGGAGTGGCTGTGCACTTCTGGCGTCAGGGTAGTCTGCTTCATCCCCACCTGCTTGACTTGCTGTTTTGGGCTGACTTGGCTTTGGAGGCCAGATTAGCTTCCTCGCAGGTCATTTCCCTCCTGGAATTCCTGAGCTGGGGACTATCCCAAGAGTCATTCTCAGTCCCTGGAGTATCTCGAGGTCTGCTTCAACACAGCCAGAGGGATATTTTTTTTTTTCTTCCGGAGGAGCAGGCAGAGAAGCTCCAAAGCCCATGGTGCAGCAGCTCTTGGGCTCCATGGCTGCAGCTCTGGAGGTGGTGCCATGGGAGAAGGCTCACATGTGTCTGCTACAACAGGCCCTGTTATCCCAGTGGACGCCAGCCTCTCAGGACTTCCATCATTCTCTCTCACTCATACCTAGGGCGAGGATCAGTCTGGCCTGGTTCACTCTAGTGAACCTTTCGAGAGGGGTCCCTCAATACTTCTCAGCTGTTCACCATGGATGCGAGACTCTCTTTTCAGTTGGGGAGCTCACAGTCTTGGGTGTGTGGTACAGGGCACCTGTTCAAAAGCCAGGAGGCATCCTGGTCCATCAACCTCCTGAAGACCTGGGCGGTCTGTCTGGCTCTGTAGGAGTTTCAGCCACTTAACAGTCCCTGCTGTTTACGTTTCTAGAGCAGGGGTTCTCAACCCAGTCCTTGGGGTACACCTAGCTAGTCAGGGTTTCAGGATATTCATAATGAATATGAATGAGAGAGATCTGCATGCAAGAGAGGCAGTGCATTTTCGTTATGGATTTTCTGAAACCCCGACTGGCTAGCTGTGCCCTTAGGACTAGATTGAGAGCCACTGTTCTAGACTATAGAAGGCATTTGTGCATATCTTCATGATCTCAAATACTCTACCATTGTTTGTAAATTTCACATTTTAGACATCTTTTTACAGGGACCACATGCAGTGGTCACAGGAAGAAGAAGAACTAGCCAGGAAAAAAGCTACAGAAAACTCAGATGTGAGAATTTGTCTGGAAGATCAAGGTGATTTTTAATTCCTTTGCTGCATTAAGGATGAGGGTGAGGAATTTTATAAAGCTTGTTTCACATGAAAGAGAGATTTTACATGCAGGAAAGAGTTCATGTGAAATTATGTAGCCGAATATACATGACAACATGATGGCGAGTACTTGTATATAGGCATTCTGGTGGTATGGTTTGGGCAGAGCTGGGGTGGAGTAGCAATATATGTTCATATTGTATAAATATGCCAGTACACACACTTACTGCTTCAGAGCAGGTGAGAATTTATGTGCTGCTGGGCATAGTTTTGAGTGCTTATTTTATAAAATAGTCTTAAAATAAGCACTTTTTTTTTACCAATTTTGACACTTGTACCTTGTTATACTATTACCACTCGTATAGATTTTAGTTTTACCTTTTCCTTAGACTTACTTTCTCTGCCAATAGAATATATGCACATCTTTTTTTAAATGTCAGTTCTCCAAGTTAAATAAAACCTATATAAATATGTATGTGTGTGAGAGGCAGTGATACAAATAACTGGCTTGGCAGTATTGAAAATTGTGGTATCTGTTTCTGCCTCTGGTTAGTTGCCAAATTACATCATGTAAGAACTTACCTGCTATTACTCATATCTTAACACCTTGCAAATAGATGCATGTTGTGTCGACATGAAATTTGAATCGGATTATGCTGCATCATGACAGTTTATTGTATGAAAAGGCATCCATTGATGGTGCTGGTTATGACACCTGTTTTAAACCTATCCTATTATATGAACCTTCATTTCTTTATAGAATGTACAGGTGGTCAAAATTTGCATACATACAAGGTGTGATCATTTACAGCCATCCCTGGAATAAATGTGCTTACCTTGTAAACGATAGAATTCTATAATTTATGTGTGTAGTTGTGCACTCCCATCCGTGCACACATCCACCAGCAAAGTATGCACCTTCAAATCATGGTGTGTACTTTCTGCTAGTCAGTATTCTACAAGAGGTCATTTAGGCATGTAAGTGGCCATTTAACATTTATAAATTACTAGTACCACCATTTAATTGCCTTCCTGCCTCCTAACACTACGTGGCTAAAGAATTTCCTCCACATTGATAAAGCAAGACTAGCATGCGCCGTTTTCAGGTCAGAAATTTCAACATCGGAAGAACAAAAATGATAATGAGATGACACATTCTAACACAGTATTTGAAGCGTAAGTTAGTAAGATGTAGTAAAAAGTCATACGGACCTAAGATAGCCATGATGAATCGGACAAATGTCTACGGAACCCAACGTCCTGTGTCTGACATCAGGGCTAGCAGCAGACAGGATCATATATTTCTATAGCGTCCCTCTAGACCGGCACAGACGTGTTATGCACTTCTATCAGCTGATGGAGATTAAGAACCACTGACTTCTAAGTACCTGTAACTGAGCTGGGCAGTCCCCTAGAGCCAGTCTCTGTCTTCAGCAGATGGTAGAAATGGTAAGTCTGGTCAGTCCTGTCTGGTAGTGAGGCCTTTAGGGAGTCTTGGGATCCTGGGGCATTGGATCCTTTTCTTTCTAAGTCAAAACAACAATGGCAAAAATATTTTTAAAAAACCCTGGTGTTTGAACTTTCTTCCCTCAGTGCTGAGTTTATCCCTTTCTACTGGACGGAGGTGGGGGCCCATGGGGGGTCTCCATTGCCTCAGGGCTGCCAAACCTGGTTGGCCAGGTCCCTCCCCCACCTCCCTTATGGTGACCAGTGCCTTGAGTGACCCTTTCTGTTTTCAGGTAGAAGGATAGTTTTGAGAGCTTGGGGGTTTGTCTGAAGTCTCTACACAAGGAAAAAAAAATGTTGAGGCAGTTCTGTAGTGTTGGCCTTGGCAGCACTCTTCTCCTTACAGCCGTCTGTTTTGTGGGTCTTACTGGGGGTACAGGCAGTCTATGCTGTTGCCTCGGGGGTTGTGAAGGGAGGCATCCAGTTATTTAGTTGGGCTGGCCTGTTCTACTCTGCACACGCAGTGTGAACAGTGGCATGCTGAAATGCCTATCTGCTTGCTCTAGCAGAGGACTGGATGACTCCAGCCAATGTAAGTTGTTGTGTTTTTTTTTTTTTTTTTGTGTGGACTGGGGGTGGGGGGTGACTTAGCGATATCTGTGCTAGGGTCTGAGATGGAGTTGTCAGGGACATGGTGGCTGAAGTTGGTTCTGGGGAGTCTGTGATGACAATGACCCTGACTTTGGCAGGAACTGTCGCCATTTTGTCTGCAGCACTTGTGGCATCTGGCTCCAGTCTCTCTTCCTGCAGTTGTCTTGGATGTGGATTCTCTCAGAAGGCCTCCGTTGGGGATTTTCTTATGATCTCTAAGGCCTTTTGCCTGCGCAAATTGGTGGCTCAGGTAGACTTGGACTGGGGGGGGGGGGGGGGGTCATTGTAGGCTGCCTACCCATCATCCCCCGCCGCCTCATACTCCTTCTCCTCTTCCCAAATGGCAAAGGGTGGACTGGTATAAGGAGGTTCTTCTGGACGCTGGTTGAGGATGAGCAAGACTGGAGTATGAGTCACTGGAGGAGGTGGGTGGGGCCAATGACTGGACGTAGGAGCTGCCTCCTGGGGAGGATTCTTCAGTTAAGCAGGTGTCCACAGTGTTGAGATAAGAGGAACCTAAGGAGACTCGGAGAACTGTAGACCCTTTGTTGAAAGATCAGGAAGCCTTCAAAGTCCTTCCTGATGCATCAGGACTTCAGGGATGTGATACAGACACAGTGGAGTTGCCAGATGCTCCTTTCAGTGTTGCCAGGTCTATGGTGAGCTTCTATACCATCCCTGAACAGGTTAGGGAATCCTTACAGCCTCCCTTTGTGGATGCAGTGTTTGTGGTTCTAGTGGATGGCAGCACGGCCCTAAATTATCCTCAGAAATCACAGAATTGCGTTTCCTTTTGAAGCTGAGCTTCGATGTGTTAGCTCTGGCGGTCCAGACCACTATTTTTGGCAGTTTAATGGTCAGGACCTGTTTTTGCTGGGCTGAGCGATGTCTGACGATTGGGTGATTTGTAGACCAGGAGCTCATCAAAATTGAGATGGGTTCTTCTTTTGTGTCTGATGAAATGTATTTATTTTATTTTGTTACATTTGTACCCCGCACTTTCCCACTCATGGCAGGCTCAATGCTGCTTACATGGGGCAATGGAGGGTTAAGTGACTTGCCCAGAGTCACAAGGAGCTGCCTGTGCCTGAAGTGGGAATCAAACTCAGTTCCCCAGGACCAAAGTCCACCACCCTAACCACTAGGCCACTCCTCCACTCCTTGTGCTTATCAGCCAAGTCCAGTGGTTCCCAAACTGTGCGCTGCAGCACCCTGATGCCCTGCAGCAAACTCTCGGGTGCCGTGGCGCATCGCTCCTTACTTTCTCCTCCCTCAGGTCCGGCATATGGTGTGTTGGATGTGGAGGAGTTGGAACAGCAGCTGCCACCCTCATTCTTTTGCCAGACATTATTTCATTGACAGGTTGTTGCAGATGGATTCTTCTTTTGGACAAGCAGTATTGGACTCTCTACCTTGAAGCTTCAACTCGTTTCCACCGTCTGAAAGATGGATTGCAGCATTGGGTATTGAACTGTTTTTATCTTGCAATCCTGAGCTTGGGAGTCACCACTTAGGTTGGTGCAAGATCCTGCTTCCATGGAGAAAGTATAGTTGCTTACCTTTAACTGTGGTTCTCCATGGATTGATGATTTTCAGTCACACAGTCCCTCCTAGCCTCCCTGAAGCCAGCTGAAAGACTTAACTGATGCAGTGGAATGTACAGTACAGCAGGAATGCCTGTGCATACACAGAAGTTTCTTCTAGAGACCTCTATGCTTGGAGTCTGCAGGGTTGGCAATGTTACTGTGATGTCACCACTTGTGTGGCGGGAAGATCATCTGTCCATGGAGAACCACCGTTACAGGTAAGCAACTATACTTTTTAGGCAAAAACAAAAAACAGTTTTGGTCACCCTCTAAGTACTATAAACCTGAATAAGATAGGAGGTGGTACCCAATTATTGGATTCATCTTGACCTGCCTAATCCCAAGATAAGGGAAATACTGGGGAACAGTACTATAAAGCATAGACAGCGCTATATACCAGAAGCAAGGGGAGTGAAGAAACTAAGGCCTAGCCTATGCTCTAAAGATGGACTGTCACAAGAGAGATTAGGTAAATAGTGGCTGCTAACCATCCTAATACAGTAAAAAGATACTTACAAAAAGGCAGAGGGTCTAACACTTGTCCAGCAGAGATAATATGAAAGAGATGCCTGAGAACAAGAATCTCAGAAGAGACAAAGAATTGCTAATATGTTGAGCATGCTTTTTGCAACTGTTTTACTTTGTTTTTGTTTTTAATGAACTGTTTGCCTCATTTTCATATCATTGCTATATGTCTTGGCACTTGAGACTGGGTTTAATAAATTGGAGTTTATATTCTCTACACCAACCACCTTTTTTTCTTTTAAATTGACATTATGGGACTTGCCAGATACTTCATTCTAAGTGAATACTGAGCTATCTGGGAACACTTTAACTGGTCTCTGTGCTTGGGGAAAAGGACTTCGAGATGCTGTGTACTTGGAGTTGCGAATTGACAAGAGTGACATCAGTGAAGCAAGCAGTCTCAGCCCATAAGTAAAGGCAATTAGGCACCTGCAGCTAATTAGTACTCTGCTGGTATATGCAACAAGAAGAGGACAGGCCTGAGAGCACCAGCAGCCAAGCTAGAAAAACAGTTTTAGAAAGAAATTCCTTAGGTGGCAAGTTAGTTTTCAGAACCTTGAATAAGGTAGGAACTTAATGCTGCTCTAGATTTATGTTTAAGGAATCCAGAAACTGTTACCCTACTAAAATCTACAAGGAAGCATTTACTGGTTCTTTAACAGACTACTTGAGCTAGAATAACACACAAGGTAGGGTAGGGCATTACAGTGTCATGGGTTAGACATGTTACTGACTACGGGCCAAGATGGAGTAACTTCCTAATTAGAATAAACAATATGACTCGGGACTATGTACAGAAAAAGAAGTAAGGTAAGATGATCTAAAAGGAAGATGGGGGTTTGGTGGGAATTTCACTTGTATGAAGTTTGCATATGTACTTACTATGGTTTCTCTGCCTTTTCTTTTCTTTTTAATCATTTTTTTTATTGAAAGAGAAGATCATGTAAAAGTAAAAATCCCAGAATGTAAATTTTGTTGCTTGTCTAGTCTAGAAAATATAAAACAACTTTATTAGGCACTGTTCCATGGTAAATGGCTAATAGCATGTTGTGCTGACTGTTATTCTCTAACGTATAGTTTATCCTTGACTAGTTCAAGTCATGTTTGGTTATGTTTGTAAACCAAATTTGTTTTTGTTTTTAGCCAAATATGACCAGGATGCTAATAAATATTGGAATGAATTTTACAAGACTCATAAAAATAACTTTTTTAAAGATCGGAACTGGTTGATCTTGGAATTTCCTGAAATTGTTCCAGCCAGAAATACAGTTTCATTAAGCAGAAATGCAGAAACGGCTTGGGATATAAATCTGAATGCAGCAAGCAACTCTTCAACACTGCTTCAACCTCGAATATTAGAAAGTGATGGCCATTGTTTTGAAAACAATTCTCTTTGCACGTTGACTTTTCAAAGCCCTATAGACAGGAGTATCAAAGAGATACCGATTGCCAGTCAGAGTGCTGCAAATGGAAGAAAGTTTGAACAGTCAGAATCTTTCCCTGGTAGTGATGCCACTTTTAGAATATTTGAGGTATTAATGTTAATGATCATTAAAATCTGTAGTCAATAGTTTAAAAGTGTTAAACAACAAAACACATTGGACCTCTTATGTTACAAAAAACATTTTTGAAAAAGAAAATGGTTATGCTTGAATGAAAAATTGTTGCAAAATACTTCATTATGATTGTTCTCCCATGCTTCTTAGTATGATCATGCTTCCCCATTATTAGCAGAACACTACTGGCTCCCCATCACAGCATCCAACACAAGATGTTAATGCTGATCCATATTTAGGGATTTCCTCTTGCCTGTCCTCTCTAATCACCCTGTCTTGCATGCTGCTCTCCTCCTCCGAGCACTGCCTCACTATCCCCTCTATTTATTGTGTAAGACTGGAATTAATACGCCGTTCCACCTTCTTTTACACTTTACCCTCCCATTGGAATTCTTTACCCTTGAAAACATTTACTCGGCACAATTTTACCCAAGATTTAGGGACACTTTGACACCCCCTTTTGCTCTGGCTTTCAGTGATGGCTTGTAGGACTCGCCAGTCTGCTGTCAATACTGAGCTCTTTCTTCTCCACCTTTATTAATTGTTCTCTTTTTTTTTTTTTTTCTTACTGTCCTATTATATATTAGGCTGTTTTTTTAATTTATACACTACTTTTGATTGATGAAAAGGCGTTATATCAAGTATGCAACAAACATAATTTGAATAAACCATAAACCAACTGATAAGTTGATCTAACCCAGAAAACCCCCTTGTTAAATTAGATAATTAGAGCAACTGAATGGGCTTTTCCACAAATGTTACATTTCTGATTTTGTAAAGTTTTGGCAAGATAATGAAAAGTCATTGCATTATTGCAAGACTGATGGGTATTTACGTGTGAAGTTTGTACAAGTAGTCAAATCAAAATTAAACCAGTAGTTTTGCTTTGATTATTGCTGACAAAAAAAAAAAATGTATGCAGAGATTTGCACCTGCTTTCTTTGGGAGTTATTTTGCTAAGGACTTGAGTATATAGAACTTCTGATTTAGGCTGTTATAATTGCTCAGTGTAATACACATAAAAAGTAGGTGCAGATATGTCTTGGTGCTTATTTTTATATAATTGTACAAGTGCCAACCCTGGGAATAGGATTGACACTTAAATGCATATTATTTAAAATATAAGCATCTTCTTTGCTCGTGTGTCTTTATGAAATTACCCCAGGGAAAGCAGATGTGCATATGTTGCCTTTTACGAAAGAAGTGCAACATGTGCCTTCCTTGCCTAGGCGCCCTGTTTAAAAAAAAAAAAAAAAAAATTACCCTAAATATACATTGTTTTGTGCTAAAAGGTTAATGTGCATCCTCAGTTTTGACCATCCAAATCTGTTGTTTCATCTCCCACCACTGGAACAGCTTCATCAGCTCATAGGTGGTTCAACAATGTGGATGGTTTTACCTATGTGGTTTTACCTATGTAGTTTTACCCGCAGATAAGGTGGGCAATAAGAGCCCATTTCTAGAAATGCCTTTGATATTTTTTGTTTAATTTTGGTGCTTATGGCAACATTGTGCTTTAAAATATTTGTGACTAAGAGCCTTGTTTATCAAGCCACACTAGCGGCTCCCATACAGTAATGCCGACAAAGCCCATTTACTTAGAATGGGCTCCTTCGGCACTGCTGTGCAGGAACCACTAGTGCGGCTTAATAAGAAGCCCTAAGTAATCTTCTACAATTGTATTTTGTTGTGTAATGTTAGTCGTGCATTTATTCTAGGTTGGCTGTGGAGCTGGAAACAGTGTTTTTCCAATTTTGAACGAAATTAGGTAAGTAGCTCATCAGAAAAATTTGGGCTTCAGAAAGTTATTCACTGATTTACAAATCTTTAACACTAGCAGTCTTCCTTAAATAAATTACTGGCACCTAGTTGATAACCTGAGATTGGAAAACATGAGCCTTCAATTAGAAGGCTGTTCTTGCTTTTGGTGATGTTTCATTTGATATGAATAAATTGGCAGAATGATACACTATCCAAAGTTTGTGATCATTTGTCGATTTACAAGAAAACAATAAGCACATCCAACATTATATAAGCTGAACTTCCTATGTCAAGTTAATTCCCTTTCCTTTTTAAGCAAACATATTTTTGAGCAAGAGGTGTAAGGGTTGTTCACAAATTTTTGTAGCAGGTGGGAGAGTATGTAAAGTGTGTATCTATAGTAAATCACTAGGAATTTGCATTTTATTTTTTGAACAAATGTTAAAATGCAATAAATGAGGGCATTGTTAGTTTGCATACCTTCTTTAAACAAGCCAAATGGCTGAAGGGCCATTTTGAACTGAATCCTTATTTTTGCTTTCATATTGTATGCATGGAGAGAGATAGAGAACATAAGAACAGCCATACTGGGTCAGACCAATGGTCTATCTAGACCAGTATCCTTCTTCCAGCAGCGGCCAATCCATGTCACAAGTACCTGGTAGAAACCCAATTAGTAGCACTATTTCATGTGACCAATCCCAGGGCAAGTAGTGGAATCCCCCATGTCTAGCTCAATAACAGACCGAAGACTTTTCCTCCAAGAACTTGTCAAAAACAATTTTTAAACCAGATATGCTAACCGCTGTTACCACATTCTCAAGCAATGAGTTCCAGAGCTTAATTAACTGTTCTTTAAGAGAAAAAATATTTCCTCATATTTGTTTTAAAAGTATTTCCAAGCAGTTTCATTGAGTGTCCCCTGGTACTTTTTGAATGAGTAAAAAATTGATTCACCTTTGTGCACGCCACACTAATCAGGATTTTGTAGATCTCAATCATAGCCCCCCCCCTCAGTTGTCTCTTTTCCAAGCTGAAGAGCCCTAACCTCTTTAGCCTATCCTCAATCCTCATATGGGAGCAGCTCCATCCCCTCTATCGTTTTGATCACTCTTCGAGCATTTTGTAATTCCACTATATCTTTTTTTGAGATGTGGTGACCAGAATTAAACCTAGAAGGAGAAGGCAGAAACATAAGGCATCTCACCAATCTTGTTGAAAATCTTTGATAAACTACCATTTTTTCCCCAAATCACATGGCTACTAACTAGGTAAATAGATATATAGCAGAATACAGTTTTGTGTCCTGCATTGAGACAGGGCAGAGATAGAGGTGCTAGGCTGAAAAATGTTAGCTGAAGAGATTTTGAGACAACATATCAGCATAGATAAGGTTCAGAGAATGCAAAATTGGTCTCTGCTGTACAACCCAGGGGATGGATGATAGCCTATATCTTAGCAGATACAAGAGCAATGATGGAAGACTGAAGGCTGGGCCGGAGAGAGGGAGAACTGTGGCTCCTGCTATTTCATAATAGATGGTGGGAAGAACATGGTTAAGACACTGAAGGAGGGTGACTTCTGAGGTATTTGATGCCTTGCATACTTGCTCTACCTGGTTCCTCGCAGGAGGCTCCTGATTAAGCTGAGTGGCCTGAAGTTAAGAGCTAAGGTGTTGAACTGGATAGACGTTACGCCCATCACCTATTTACTGGGATCTCCAGCAGCATTCTGTGCCGGAAGAATTTGTTCTGCTTCCTGGAACTCTGCACATCCTTTTATAGGCCTGCAACAGTGTACAGACTGACATCACTTCTCTCTAGTGGTATATAAGGAAGTTTCTGACTCTCAACAAGTGCCTTTGCACAGGTCTCCTAGCCTTTGCCTAGTTCCTGGTTCTGGTTTGACTCTCCAGGCTTTGCCTAGCCCTGTTCCAGTGTTCCTGCCTTGCTCCTGTGGGTCATCCTTCTGGTTTCCTGTACTCAAGGACTCTAAGAGCCACCTGCTGACCTTTGGCCTGTTCCTGATCTCCAGGATTGTTTGGACTTTCTTGAGCCTCCAGTACCATTGTTGATATCTGGACCTGCTTGCCTGCTGTGGCCTCTATTACAGTACTCCTACTCTCCTGCTGAACCTCTAGATGTGGCCAACCCTGGTCCTGTCCTGGGCATGATTTGCCTTCTGCCACTCGAGGCCTATCTAGCCTCCGGGTCAGTTAGGCAGCATCAACTCAGCTGCAGTCCAAGGGCTCGCCCTCCTCGGCCTGTGACAGATTGCAAGGGACATGAGCTTAGACGAGTCACCCTCTCTGCAGCTGCTCCAGCAGCTTGCCCTCCAACTCCAGCAACTTTCTGGTTCTGTTCAGGACCTCACTCAAGGTCTAGCAAAAACTGTCTCAACTTCAACATATTACAGAAACCCTTCAGGAAGTCTGTACTCAACTTGCAACGATGCAAATCACAGACCCTCTGGGATCTGCTCCAGCAGTACAGCCTCTGGCTTACCTGGTGTCTCAGCCTCAACTCTCTGCACCACTGCACATTGATGAGAACCTAAATGTATGCTGTGGATTTATTAACCAGTGCCTGATGAATTTTGAACTACAGCTCTCCATCTGATTGTGTCACGATCACCTTCATTGTCTCTTTTCTTTCAGGACAAGCGCTGGCTTGGTCATCTTCCCCATGGGTGCAGGATGACCCAGTTATGTCCAACCTGACGGGCTTCCTCACGCGTTTCTGGCAGGTATTTGATGAGCTGGGGCGTTTCTCCTTGATAGCTTCAGAACTCCTGCGTCTACAAGGGACACTAATTGTGGGCCAGTATGCCATTCAATTCCAGACCCTGGTTTCAGAACTGCAATGGAATCAAGAAGCCCAGGTGGCAGTCTTTTGGCAGGGTTTGGTGGGGCACATTAAGGATGAACTTGCGGGGTGGAATCTTTCCACCAATTTGGATAGCCTTGTTTCCCTGTGCATCAAGATTGACATCTGCTTTCAAGAGAAGTCTAAAGTGTGTGCTGCTCTACACATTTTCCAGTTTCAGAACCTATAGACCCACAGACGCCAGTGCCTCCTGCCGCCCTGGAGGAGGAGATTCCCATGCAGACAGGACATTCTCAACTTTCGGAGGAGAAGAAACAACTGAGAATGCAAGACCTATATTTATACTGTGCTGACCTAGGATATTATGCTAATCGATGTCCTAGAAAAATGGGAAAACTTCGATTGGATTGGTAGGGGAGGCTTCCCTAGGTCTATTCCCAAGTTTGACCTCCCTTATTACTCCTACCAGTCACCCTTCTATAAGGTGGTAAACAAATCACTGTCCAAACCCTCCTTGATGTCAGAGCTGCTGGGAACTTTATGGATGAATGGTTGATAAACCGGTTTGACATTCCCATTAATCCCCTCAGAGAACCTCTTTGTATCTCCTTGATCTACTGGTCCTACTGCCAGGGCATCTGTTGGCAATTCTAGACCCATTTCTCTTCAGGTGGGCCCCCAGCATCAAATGATGATAGATCTGTGAAGTACATAGAATTCTATCAGTCAGGTCAAATTGAGTGGCTTAGTGGTTAGAGTGGTGGACTTTGGTCTTGGGGAACTGGGTTCGATTCCCACTGCAGGCACAGGCAGTTCCTTGTGACTCTGGGCAAGTCACTTAACCCTCCATTGCCCCAGGTACAAATAAGTACCTGTATATAATATGTAAGCCGCATTGAGCCTGCCATGAGTGGGAAAGCGCGGGGTACAAATGTAATAAAATAAAAATAAAATTTTGGGGGTTTCCTTGGTTATAGCAACGTGAATCTTATATTGACTAGCATTCTGGAGATATTCTGGCCTGGATTTCAAACTGCTTTCAGTCTTACTTACCACCTGCTCAACCTCAGCGAATCCTACCTAAGATTGAATCACCTCTGTCTCTTGATCTGCTGGCCGCCTCTGCCTCCAACACAAATGTTTTCAGCAAGAAACAAGTCATGAAACTACTGCCTTCCTGGGACTGCCTTCCTTTCACAGTCCACATGTTTTAACAATCTTGAACAGTTTTGTGTCATCTGCAAATTTCAACACTTCGCTCGTCATTCTGATTTCCATATTATTTATAAATATTTTAAATAGCACCAGTCCCAGTACTGATCCCTGCGGCACTCCACTATCACCCTCCTTCACTGAGAGAAATGACCATTTAACCCTACCCTCTATTTTCTGTCCAATAAGCAATTCCTAATCCACACTTTAACATTGCCTCCTATCCCATGACTCAGGACTCTCACATGAGGGACTTTGTCAAAAGCTTCCTGAAAATGTTGATATGCTACTTCAACCAACTCACCTTTATCCACATGTTTATTCGCGCCTAATGTACAGCCCTCACCAGAAGATGGTGCTTTGTAAGAGGTGTCAATTGGCAGGTTTAGCATAACAAACATCACAAGACTCGGACCTATGCAACACCCAGTCCCGTACATAGCGGAGGTGACACGCTACATTATAAGCCTGGAGGTTAGTAATCTGAGACCACCATCCCTCTAAAAGTTGCAACTGCCAAAGGGAAGCTATCATGAAACACCTAGCCATCCACCTGGGGTTACCCCGCAGCCACTTAGAGGGTCTATCCCCAGCAGAGCTCAGGACTGCCTGCACCTGCCGGTTGTGCTGTACACTAGCACCCTCCTCCCACCGATTGGGTCACAACCACCTCTGGGCAAGTCTCCCACTCTCAAATTGTCCCCTGTGATTGCTAGGTTACTGGAGCCACACTCTGTGGTCCCACAGTTCCCAGAAAGCACTCACAGACCCAACACACCACCAGGATTCTTTATCAGTCCAGACAGGCAGAATCAACAAATTGCACTTTTTATGTTTTACTGTTCAATTTTTAAGACAATAAACAATTTTCAATCAGCAAACAATAACAAGTAACTGATATATGGATCAATTATAAAACTATCTAAACATTTGTTTACTTTCTAAAAAGTACCTGGGGAGATCAGGAAATATGTTGCTCATAGATTATCAAATATAACTGATCACAGTGCCTCAGCAAAAGAGATCTGTCTCTCTCTTCTCCTGGGCTAAGACTGGGGAAAAAGTCAGTAAAATTCAAATGAAAATGAGCTCCTGGGCCAATCAGAGCCCAGAACAACAATCTTTGAAAGTATACTGCAGACTGCTTTCCAAAAAGCTTAAAGAAAACAGCTTTGGTTCTGCTTCAGCTTCAAAACGTAAACATGCACCATCTGCTGGCCAAACTAGAGAAGTACACTTCAGGAAATACCCACTACATTTTACGGTCTTAAAATACACTGTTCTGTCACAGAGGCCTTTGGCCACTTTGCTCCCCAGATAAAGAAACAGACATGCTTATTCCAAGCAGCCAAATCCTGTGATTTTTTAGAATGAGAAAGGTAATGTTGGGAGTGGATATAACCACTTGGGTATCACCACCATCTTAAGGAGCTGTACTATACCCTGCAAGGACAAAGGGAGATGCCGCCAGTGGGCACAGAAACGCTTTCTCATTCAGCAATGGGGTTACGGTAAGAGCAATCACTCAACCCTAAACTGTGCATTATTTTGCTTGAATGCTTGTGAAACCCTCACAAAAAATATATATATTTATGTACGCAGATGATGTCACCATCTACATTCTTTTAACAACAGTATCGCAGAAATATTGGACAAGGGGGAAAAAAAGGCCTGGACCACTGGGCCACAACTTTCAAACTCAAGCTAAATAGAGACAAAACCAAATTCCTGGTTCTTTCTAATCCACACAGCCCCATATCCTACCAAAAATTCACAATCAACCACACCAAATCGAAACACAACAAAAAATATTGGGAGTAATCCTCGACAAACATCTTTCTCTGGACAGCCAAGTTTCAGCAGTCACATCAAAGTGCTTTAGAACACTATGGCAACAGAGAAGGATTAGAGACTATTTTCCTAGACAGTCATTTTGACTAGTATTGCAATCGATGATAGTATCACAACGAGACTATTGCAATTCAAAACTAGCACCCTCAGTTTCAAAATACTATTTGGAATGTCTCCAGAATATATGCTAGATTTGATTTGAACTATCCCCAATTACTGCAAGTGCAGAAACCAGAGGATCTCTACTTCTTCACCTACCGAACTGCAGAAACATAACTTACAAAACCATCTACACTGCTAGATTTTGTTATATGGGCTCCAAAGGTAGTGTTCTATTGTGGATAAAAAACTGGTTAAAGATGAAACAGAGAGTAGGGTTAAATGGTCATTAGTCTCAATGGAGAAGGGTAGTTAGTGGGGTTCCCCAGGGATCTGTGCTGGGACCGCTGCTTTTTAACATATTTATAAATGACCTAGAGATGGGAGTAACTAGTGAGGTAATTAAATTTGCTGATGACACAAAGTTATTCAAAGTTGTTAAATCACGGGAGGATTGTGAAAAATTACAAGAGGACCTTATGAGACTGGGAGACTGGGCGTCTAAATGGCTGATGACGTTTAATGTGAGCAAGTGCAAAGTGATGCATGTGGGGAAAGAGGAACCCGAATTATAGCTACATCATGCAAGGTTCCACGTTAGGAGTCACGGATCAAGAAAGGGATCTAGTCGTCGTTGATGATACGTTGAAACCTTCTGCTCAGTGTGTTGCTGCAGCTAAGAAAGCAAATAAAATGTTAGGTATTATTAAGAAAGGAATGGAAAACAAAAATGAGGATGTTATAATGCCTTTGTATCGCTCCATGGTGTGACCGCACCTCGAATATTGTGTTCAATTCTGGTCGCCGCATCTCAAAAAAGATAGAATTAGAAAAGGTGCAGAGAAGGGCGACGACTTCTCTATGAGGGATGACTTCTCTATGAGGAAAGGCTAAAGCGGCTAGGGTTCTTCAGCTTGGAGAAAAGGCGGCTGAGGGAGATATGATAGAGGTCTATAAAATAATGAGTGGAGTTGAACGGGTAGATGTGAAGTGTCTTATGCTTTCCAAAAATACTAAGACTAGGGGGCATGTGATGAAGCTACAATGTAGTAAATTTAAAACGAATCAGAAAATATTTCTTCACTCAATGTGTAATTAAACTCTGTAATTCGTTGCCAGAGAATGTGGTAAAGGCGGTTAGCTTAGCGGAGTTTAAAAAGGATTTGGACGGCTTCCTAAAGGAAAAGTCCATAGACCGTTATTAAATGGACTAGGGGAAAACCCACTATTTCTGGGATAGGCAGTATAGAATGTTTTGTACTTTTTTGGGGGGATCTTGCCAGGTATTTGTGATCTGGATTGGCCACTGTTGGAAACACGATGCTGGGCTTGATGGACCTTTGGTCTTTCCCAGTATAGCAATACTTATGTACCTGTGTAAATGGTGGAACTCAATACCCAAGGAAGTAAAGGGGGGGGGGGGGGGTCCACACCTTCCTCAAAAGAGCAAGCACAGTACACAGTGGTGGAAACAAGACCAAGTCCAAATGACCAGCCCAGACAGGAAGTAAGGGCATCAAAACAAGTTTATTAGGACCCAACACGGTCTGTGTTTTGACAACAAGCCTTCCTCAGAGGTCAATTTTGATAACACTCGAACTAGCATACATATTGCCCACAAACAGAACAGATGCAGGGGCCCAGTTTCTAGGAGATATGAAGCAGAAGACCCCCTACCAGTGTCTGCTACCTTTTTGGTGAAATAAACAGAATACTAGACTGAGTCTCTTTAAATACATTAGTCACGGCATCACCATGCAGGGAAGGCACTAGTAGGGCAGAACTGCAGTACCCAAGGCCATAAGAAGCATTACTAACTAGTTCAAGAAAGAACTAAAGACCCAAGACCCACCTTTTCAAAAATGTTATAATTAACTGCCTAAGATACCGATGTTCTACACCACTTCCTAAATGTAAAACATTGCTGTAATCTTGCCTAACTGTAAATTGTAAGCTGCATTGAACCAAAGCTTCAGAAACTGTCCTCAAATTCTAGAGAATATATTCAGAATTGGGTAACTCCTCAAACAGATTTGTTCACCACCAATGAAAATGCAAAACAAACCCCTGCTGCTCAATATGCCCATCTCCAGCTTGACTAGCGGAAGCTGCTCTGGTCCCTCTTCTGTGTTTATCCACACATCCTATTATAAGATGCTTTCTTATGGGTTTCTTTGAAGTGTATTTTGGATAGTTTCCAAGACAGCCCAGCTTAAGGTGGATAGGAAGTCAGTTCTTGCACCATACTGGCCCCAGCAGAACTGTTTTTCCCTCCACGTTGTAGATGTTTCCAACCTCAAGCCTCTTGCTCTGATGTGGAAACTGAGCTGTGCTTAGTTGTTTCCTTAGGAGGCACGTTCAATTCAGGACATCTTGGTGGCTGCTAGAAAAGCCTGCCACAGGATGTTCATGTTCTTTTAACTGGAAGAAGTTTCCCATTTGGTGTTTTACAAATGGGCAAGACCACTTTTAAATGCCCTCCAAATACCATAGTTCAATATCTCTGCCATCTTTATTGTTTTATACTTCAGACCTCTTCTGTTAGAGTACATCTTCACACACACTCAGCCTGTTATGCTGTTATAGATGGCTCCCCAGCTTCCCAGTGTCCAATCATCTAGATTCATAAAGAGGCTTCATGCCCAGCCATCAATACAGAAGCATCCTGTAACATAAAACCTGAATGTCACCCTTAAATCTCTAATGAAATCTCCATTTTATTTATTTATTTATTTTGGTGCATTTGTACCCCACATTTTCCCACAAGAGCAGGCGCAATGTGGCTTACATGAATTCAAGAGGATACAATACAATATATAGATGGCTCAGATACAGAATGTGACAGGAGGGGAAGGAACATGGGATAACACGGGGTGAATGACAGGGGGTGAAGCAACTGGTGAATAACCTATTCAGTCTACAGGAGAGAGATGTTAAACGGTGGAATTGTCAGTGGAATAAGCCTTATCGAATAAGTATGTTTTTAAGGACTTGTTGAACAGTTGATGGTCGACCAGCTGTTTTAGTTGTTTCAGCAGAACATTCCAGGTTTTTGGACTGATGTAGGGGAAGGACGAAGCAAAAAGGTCTTGTATGTAACATTCCTGCAGTTGGGATAATGTAGATTGAGGTAGGTCCTTGCAGTTATTAAGGCATTTCTTGATGGTAGATCAATTAGATGGTGCATGTAATCAGGGGCTTCACCATAAATTATCTTGTGCATTAGTGAGCAGATTTTAAATGCAATATGGTCTTTTATAGGGAGCCAGTGTAGTTGAAAACGTAGTGGGTGAGCACTGTCGAAGCGTGATTTGCCCAGAATAAGCCTTGCAGCTGTCTGAAGCCTCTTCAGAATGTACTCCCGGCAACCAGCATAGATCCTGCTACAGTAGTCTATATTGGAGAGGACCAGCCAATGGACTAGGGTACGGAATAGATCCCTTGTTATGAAGTGCCTGATACGCTTCAGCCTCCACATTGCTTGGAACATTCGTTTTTGAATTTATAAGACACTTTAACTCTTTTGAAAAAAAAAATAACCAGGAGTTACTTTTCTGGTAGTGGTCACTTTCACTGGAAGAAGGAAAGAATCTCAAGTCTTCATGATCTATAAATCTAGAAAACAATAAGGTAGTTCTATGCACTCATCCTAAATTCCTATTAAAGGAGGTCATATCTCATGTGCTGCCTACCTATTATCCTAACCTTCACAAACATTGACTTGAGAAGCCATTTCATAACATGGATTGTAAATTGTTTCGGCTACCTTAAAACATAACCCATCAGAAAGTGTGTGCAGCTGTTCATCTCCTTTGACCCCAACAAACTTGATATTGCTGTGATAAAGTGTACATTAGCTAATTGGTTAATGTATTTTATTCAGTGCTGTTATAAGCAGGTTGGCGTCCCTCTAGTAAGTGCAATCAAACCTTATCAAATAAGAACCACTGCTGTTACTGTAGCTCTTCAGATTTCTTTTG
The DNA here is from genome assembly GCF_901765095.1 of Microcaecilia unicolor. Taxonomy (NCBI): domain Eukaryota; kingdom Metazoa; phylum Chordata; class Amphibia; order Gymnophiona; family Siphonopidae; genus Microcaecilia; species Microcaecilia unicolor. Next base: position 228,009,153 of record NC_044037.1, read on the forward strand.
TAAGAAAGTATATGCAAAGCAGTTACTTTTCCTTACTTCATACCTTCACAACACTGTCTGGAGCAGTCTTCAGTTAGGTAGTGTTTCTGGTTCAACTGAGCAATCTGTCTTTGTAATCTATTCAACTCTCACATTATCTGACTGGGTCTGCTACTCAACATTGAAAAGCTGTCTGCAAACTGGAACAATCCTGAGTTTTGGAATTGCCTAATTACTGCCTAATTCAGTCCTGTTCATTGACAGAAAAAGCACAATTGCTTGCCTGTAAAAGACGTTTTCCATACACAGGATTAATCAGGTGCACAATACCTCCCACCTCCCCAAGAGTTGTACTTCTTGAGCTATAGAACTGAGAAGACCACCGCAAGTTATTGTTGTTTGTAAGCTATATTGAACTTGAACATATTTTGGACTAATGTGAGGTATAAATGTCATGAATGAATTAAGTGGGAAAGGCTACACATGCTCAGGAACTTCAATTAGTTCTGAGCTCTGGGAGAGCTCTTCCATCCTGGTGCCTGCAATGACATTGCCAACATGTATGCCTACTTGACCTTTTATTTCACTTTTCACTTCTAATGGTTTCCAAAGTGAAAACAATATTAATGCATAAAACATTGAAAAATAACTGATTTAGATGCAAGACATTCAGAACAGAATAGTTAGCAAATGCAATAGTTGTAATAACATTGAACAATAGCCTTTTCAGAATAAGCATAACTCTTGATAGGAAAGTCTTGTATCTATTTTTATGTAGAATTTTTAATATTCTTGGTAATAAAATTGGCTGTATAGAAAATAGTTTTATATTTACTAATATGTAACTAGTGTTTGTTTTTGTTTTTTTCTTTTTTCAAAGAACTAATCCAGGAGTCTTTCTGTATTGTTGTGATTTTGCTCCTTTTGCAGTGGAACTAGTAAAGGTATTACATACAACTTGATAACTTTTTTTTAAATGTTTCTTTTCCCCCTGTTCTCACTCATCTGCTCCCTCCGGCAAACAAGTAGGCTGGTGTGACCTACTAGGTACCACAGGTGACAAGTTATGAAACAAACAAACCTCCACTGTACTTGCTCTTCCTTATGACACTGCTCCTTTGTGTACCTCTGCCTCTCAGTTCCTTTATATACATGCCACCAACTCATAATCTATTGCTCCTTCAAAGCTGGAAGGTGGTTCTGACCTCTGTTGTGAACTGCTTGTCAGTGGCAACACAAGAATGTCACTCCTCCTGTCCTATGCATGGAGAATATGAATCAGAGTATTTATGTAATCCCTGAAGTTACTTCACTCCCTCCAGCACAGGATTAATTTTAAATAACCATGCAGAGCCATTGCATAGAGAAAGCAGAAAGGAATATTTCTGTTACTACTATATCTGGAGAGCGGTTTGGTCCAAAGTCACTCTGTATTTTGAAAGAACAAGGAGGCGTGGGTGGTGGTTAGATGCTTGGACAGGACCATAGCATTAGAGGTCAGGAAATAATAGGGGAAAGACAGTGTGATGATGCTGGAAGTCTGTGATGAAGGGGGTTCAATATGTTTGTGACAGAGATTCTCTGTTGTCAGAGTGAAGACTCCCTTTGCAACTTCACTAATCTATAACAACTTTCATCTCTGAGCCTGATCTTGGCAGTGCACCCAAACCCAAATATTCTGACAGATCTGTAAAATAACAGCTGGAAAATACTTTTATAGTATTGGCAATAAGTCCCACATAAGCATAGGTATAGAAACAGAGCTGAATATGGAGGCCCAACTGAAGGAGAACTTTAAGTGTAGTGCTGTGAGGGTACAGCTGACATGCCCCCTACTTGAGAATGTACCTTAAATGTGTAAATAATGGTACCAAGTCTAGGGAAACAAACATGTCTGTCTAATGGTCCCAGAATTCAGAATTCCCCTTTAGTGTGGGTCATAAGACTGAGCAGTGCAATAAGCAAATGGAAAAGGATTTATTTACAAAAAAAGTGCAAAACTAAGTATACACAGAAGACAAGTTTTAAAGTCCCTAATACAAATATGTAGGATGATGCAATGAATACAAGTCAGATGGAATAACAGACACCCTCTACAGAGCCCAAAGTGATCATAGGCTCAGGCTGGTATTGAGTTGTCTCTTCACATAGGCGGCTGGTATGAAAGGCAGGTGGTGGTGATCTTGTTTTGATGTTCTTGTGGATGTGTGACATAAGTGTTTGTTCTTGGGGTTCTAGATTAGTGTAGTCCTGTGCCTTTTGAAGTGGCATTCAAATCATGTTACTGTCATGACTGGTGATTGGTCCATGCCCTAGTGTTATAGTTATACTAAACCACAAGTATGTCTTTGACATCATTTTGGGTATCCCCTCAGTTCCGATGCTCCAAGCAGTCTGGGGCTGAATAAGCAATTGGAGAACTTATTTCCAAAACCCACTGAGTCCATCTTAGGGTTTTGGAAGGAAGCCCTTCAGTTGTCCTTCCCGAGGTTATTGCATACCTCCGAAATGAGCCAGATGTACACTGGATTGACAATGCCAGGGTTATGGCCAGTAGTTTTTGAGATGCAAAGCAAGCATTTCAGCCCAGAGAACAGTGCAGTCAGATGACATTATATGCTAGATTGTGATACACTGGTTATATTGTAGCAGGGGGGGGGGGGGTTACTCCCTACAATGTCAGAAGAGCAGAAATCTCAATCTGAGAGATTCATAATATCAAAAGAATAGATTTGGGGGTAATGATTGGAGGGAGAAAATGTTATACAAAACTTCTATTCCGCAGATAACTAAACAGTTCTAAGTGGATTACAAAAGTTTCAAAAGAGACTGGATAAAACAGCAATCCAAGAAATGACAGTCTTAATATCTGACCCAATCTGTTTATTGACTAAAAGGCCACTGGGATCAAAACATATTCTTAGTAGGGTTGCAAGTTAATCACAGTTAACTATGTGATTAGTGCATTAATTATTCATTGCTATTTTAAAAACAAAATTACATTGCAACGTCTCTTGTCTCTTCTAAACATCTCTTCTGCTCTGTTCCGCTCCCAACCCCTTTCCTTGGTGTGATCTGGCATCTTCACCCCCCCCCCCCCGTAACACTCTACCTTAACGGTGGTCTTCCCTTGGTCCCCAGCAATGGCGCCATTACATATATGCTGCCTTCGGCCTTGTCTGAAGCTTTCCCTCTGACCCATCCCTTCCATGCAGAAACAGGAAGTGATATCAGAGGATGTGGGTCTGGCCAGAGGGAATGGTTCAGAGCAGGTCATAGGCAGCATATTTGCAAAGCTGTCACTTCCGGAGACCAACAGAAGACCACCTTTTTAAGGTAAACCATTTGAGGGGGGGGGGGGGAGATGCTGAACCCTGGGTGGGGGAGGAGAGTAAGCTGCTGACCCAGAGCAGAACTGGAGGAGCCACCGCTGGAATCCATGGTTGCGGCAGTTAGCTCCAGCAGCCATGAGAATAGCTTGGTGCTGCTCACCATTTGTGTTGCTGCTCATGGGAGTGGAGGGGAAGTAGGGAGAGGTGCTGGACAATGTGAGGGAGGAAGGGAAGAGAGAGAGAAAAATAATGGACCCCAAGAAAGAAAGAGCTAGTGGACCAAGGGAGAGATGTTGGATATGGGGGTGAGAGGGAAGGAGATTATCAGCCCTTTAGGGAAGGGGGTGGGATTTGGAGGAGTGGCCTAATAGTTAGGGTGGTGGACTTTGGTCCTGAGGAACTGAGTTCAATTCCCACTTCAGGCACAGGCAGCTCCTTGTGACTCTGGGCAAGTCACTTAACCCTCCATTGCCCCAGGTACAAATAAGTACCTGTATACAATATATAAGACTTATTGAGCCTGCCATGAGTGGGAAAGCGCGGGGTACAAATGTAATAAAAATAAATAAAATTTTTATATACAGCCTTTGTTCTTACAGTCAATTGGTTTACAAATTATATACAGGTACTTAGTTTGTACCTGGGGCAATGGAGGGTTAAGTGACTTGTTCAGAGTCACAAGGAACAACAGTGGGGAAATAAATAAATAATTTAAGTAAATAAAATACCTTTAATTGTGATTAAATTTTTAATTGAAATTCAGCCCTAATTCTTAGTATTTCTGGAATAGAAAGAAGTAAAAGCAAGACTGATGTCATAGTGCACTAGGGTGAAATTACCTAATTGAAAAGCAAATCAGTATAATACAAGGACTAGTTCAAGAAGTTAAGAGAGCCTCAGGCAGTTGTCGAAACACTCTTAAATTTCATTCCTTAACTGTGAAGAAATTTCCATTAAACTATCCAAAATTGCTAATTGGCTCTATTCAAATAAATTGAAACTAAATGTTTTTTAAGACTTTCACTATTCTTCCCTTTAGTTAGACAATCTTTTTTTACTACACTTCCCTTCCCTGTGTGGCTTATCTATTTCCTTAAAGGATACTATTAAGATTCTTGGTTGGCAATTGTCTCACTTTCTCTCAATGTATCTCTACCATGGCACAAAAGTAATTCTTCACTTTGAAGCAGATTAGGGCTGCCCACTCACTTTTTGACTTTGTCCCTTTGCCTATTGATAACTCTTTAGTTTAGTTATCTCCCCTCTTATTGTAATTCTCTTTTTCATGGTCTCCCTCTCTATCAAATACCTTGTTTACAATTCAAAATACAGCAGGTTTTTTTTTTTTTTTTTTTGCTCCATGGGGTAACTATGCTAGTATAACCCCCCCCACCCCCCCCCACCTACCCCCCCCCCCCCCCACCACTACCTTTTGAAATCTGAACACTGGCTCTCCATTTATTATTGTAACATTAATTTAAAGTTTTGACATTGATACATCAGATTTTGCATTCTGTACTCCCTTAATTTCTGTTTAAGTGACTTGTCCCCTATACCCCTGTGCATCCTTTACGTTCTTCTCAAGAACACTTAATATCCCTACACACCTACAGATACATGCCCATTGTCCAAATCCAGCTGCTTCTATTATTGCCCCTATTCATTGAAACTTGGTGCCCCTCAACCTTTGCCACTGCTGAATTATGAGTTTATGGGCTCCTGTGGTTCCCTCTTGCTTATCATGCCCCTGTTTGTGGCCCTGGGTGGCACTTTACTTGTGTGTTGTCTTTTACTTTCATTCCCTCCCTCCCTTTTGTTTCTCTTAGGGCTTAGTTATTTCCTGGCCCTCTATCCCCTCTCCTTATTAAGTGAACATTTGTAACTTGGCTCCCTTATGTGGTTTTCCTTTTCCTTCTTTCCTAACTTTTAGAAGTAATTTTGTGAACCACTTGGTTATCACTGATTTGTAGTATATTAAATAAAGCCGAACATTGACTTTGCAAAACTGTACTTCATGCAAAATATAGTGCAAAAAGCCAGGAAAAGTGCAAAAACGACAAAGTTCAGGTATTTGGGCTATTTTTGCATGCAGTGAACTTTTATGAAGTCAGTTTGCAAAAGTATACTTCATTTTAGTAAACTTACACATGAAGTTCACTTTGCACAAAAGGTTATATAAATTTAACATTAATGAACAATTGCAGTGCAAAACCCTGCGAAGCATCTGATTGATGCACTGAGTACATGAAAAAGCATTTGTGTTCCCATTTATACAAAAAAATAAGTGCAGCTCAGGAACTGTAGTTTTTCCAAGAGCTGTCTAAAAATAACATTTGCCCTTTCCTGCAGTGAAACCATAAAGTTAAAGGGCTCACCAGCTTAAATTGCCGCCCCCCCCCCCTCCCAGGATTCTCTCTGTTCCCTGGTGGCCCAATGAGTCTGATGCTGCCCACCCCAGACCCAATACAGGGCTAAAGTATTTTAAACTCCCTCCTGAAGCTCACCCTAAACTAAGTAAAACTAAGAGTTGTTGTGCTCCCCCCCCCCCCTAAAGCATCCTAACTCAGGGGGTTCAGGGAGTGATGGGGGCGGGAGAAGTCCCCATTCGTTTCTGCCCTGACCCCTTGCACTATTCAGTGTTTCAGACATGTCCAACTCATTATGATATAAATGTTGTAAGTGTAGTGGCTATTTACTGGTCTCTCACTATTTTGTTGTGACAGTTTCACTTGGACTCAACAGCCCCATGTTGTGCCTTTCTTCATGACATATGTGATGATGCTTCCTTGTACCCCTTCCCAGATGAGAGCCTAGATGTCATTCTCCTTGTATTTGTTCTTTCCTCTATCCATCCTGACAGGTACGTGCAAACTGAAAGACCAAGTAAAAGCAAAGAGCTATTTTATAATTGATGCTTTTAATATTCAGGATAGACTGTAGTTTATGAACATTTGATAATTATACCAAATTGAGCACTTGCCATTTTATTTGATGAGTACTTTAGATTGAGAAGCTGCTGTGTATATGTAACATGGTATGCATCGTGTGTAGTCTTTTTACAAAACCTTAGTAATGTACACTAGTAATAAAGACATACTGCTGACCAAACAGCTGCCTCTGATTCATGTAATATTGCATTCTCCCATCATAGACTGTGGAAGCTAAACATTTGTAGCACAGTTTACACACCCAGGTAAGTTAAAACAATCTCTAGCTTCAATAGATATTGATATAAAGGCGTGACTATTCAAAAGTCAGGTCAGTATATTAAGTACTCCACATTCATATCATCAATTGCAGAAGCTTTGACTAGGCTAACAACCTGGTACACATACTGTAGCGAGACTTTCTTATTCACTCTCACTCTTGCAGAGAATTTTCAAACACCTTTTTTTTTTTCTTTTACTTCGTGTGCAATTTTTTCTTAGATAAGCCACCCTTCTGTCTGAATCCTGTTACTCTTATCTGTCTATGTTGCACCTCCACTTATACAGTGTCAACACAATATACACTAAAACATGGGTGAGTGAATTTCTTCAAATAGGCTGTATGTAAGTAAATAAATAAAGCTAATATGGTACAAGTTGGACTTTCACAGGCTCTCCTTTTTCAAATTTCTATCCGTTTTCAATGGTCTATTGAAAATAATAATTTTGAGAGTAGTTCAGGATGGTTTCTGTGAGCATCTTCATGCCCTACCTCCAAAAAAGAGTGGTTATTTTCTCTGGACTTGAAGGATGTTTACACACACATCCAAGCTACAGGAAGCATTGTAGATTTATAATAGGGAAACACCATTTCCAGTACCTCATCCTGCCCTTATGCCTCACGTTAGCTCCATAACCAAGGAATATGGCCTCCCCAAGAGAAGCTTCACCAGATAAATTTCCTAGAATTGAGAGCAGTCTAGAATATGCTAAAAGTGTTCAGAGACGGTTGACCAACAAAACTTTTAGTAGTACAGGCCAAAAAGTCAAGTTGAAATGCATGGTATCAACAAGCAGAAAGGAACAGGATCCTATCTTTTGTATTGAGAAACTGTCAGGATGTGGAACTGGGTCATCTCTCTCAGGATGATCCCGAGGGCCATATATATGATAGGAAAGCACAACACCTTGGCAAGCATACAGAGTCCTGTATTTCAACAGTGGTCCGTGGACTCAGGGGTGGCTCAGATGGTTTTCAAGGAGTGGGGCACACCCTCAGTTTCTCTGAACAGTGAAGGTATACCTCAGTTCTTCATAATAGGGACACACAGTAAGTTAGCTTCGGATGTTGGAGTGACAGGAGGATCTTTTGTACATATAGTCTCTAGTAGCAAAGAATTTGCTGAAATTCATATGGGACCAGAGAACCATGGTTCTTGTAATCTCCTCTTGGCAGAGACAAGAGTGGTTTCCTCTTCTGGATCTTTTCTTAAGAAAACCCATAACTTGGGGATTCTTCAACACTGTTGTATCCTAATATTGAGACTCTTGGCCTTGCAGCTTGAATTTTGAAAGGATATTGTTAGCTTCCCTCAATATGCCTGATATCAACAGCAATTCTGACTTCCAGGATACACTCCACTAGAAAATATTTTGGTTTTAAATGGAAAAGGTTTGCCATCTGGTGTGATAGAAAAGTCCTAGGTCTTTTTTTTTTTCTGATCCATATATAAAACCATTGAATAGCTTCTACATTTGTCTAAATTAGTTTTGAAACCCAACTCTATTAGCATACACCCATCTTTGTATTGCTTATAGTTTTGATTCACATGGGGCTTATTTTTATTCAAGCCTCTCAGTGTCATGGGATTTCAATATTTTATCCCAGCTGATGAAAGTTTCTTTTGAGTCGCTCCATTCCCCAAGGCACATTTGTTTTCATTAGGAAATGGAAAACAGAACAATTATTTATTGAAAAAGACCCAACATGGCCATACACCAAAATGGCTGCATCAGGGATTTAAAACAATACTAACCAGGGGTATGAACAATGGTTCCCCTAGCAAGCAGATGTATATCCAAGAGAGCAAGGAGAGAGGCTATTGCTCTGTTCCCAACTGCTTGTATATATTTTTCAAGAGCTGTTGATGTGAGCAGTCTTGGATATACATCTGCTAGCTAGGGGAAACATTGTTCATACCCTGGTTAGTGTTGTTTTAAACCCCTGATGCAGCCATTTTGGGGAAACATGGCCATATCTGGTCTCTTTCAATAAAGAATTATGCTGGACTCCTGGTCTACTCTGTTTTCCCTCTTGTTTACTGCAGACCGGAGGAGGGCTGCCCTCGGAAAAACAAAAAAAGAGGATAAACCATACAAGAGTTTCTACCAAAAATATGTTCATGTCTTTCTATTATAGTGCCTTTCATAATTACATAATTATTTTCTTCTCTTTTCTAGTGTGGGCGGCCTGTAGCTAGGGAGTCCATCAGAAGGATTTGCTGTCCCGCTTTTCCTCAGAGAAAACCAAGTTACTTACCTATAGCAGGTGTTCTCAGTGGACAGCAGGATACAAGTCCTCACATACCACCCTCCTCCCTCAAGTTGTATTATACTCTGAATTTGTAAAAAGACTGAGGTGGTTCCTCAACAGCAGCAGCAGGTAGAAAATGAAGCACACGTGGTAAGCTTCTCGAAGAGTGTGGAAAGTGGGCAATCTTTCTACAGTGTCCAACTGTTGGTGACATTATCCATCAGTGAGGGTGTGTCTTGCTGTCCATAGAGAAACACCTACCACAGGTAAGTAACTAGCTGTTATCTGCATAAAATGAACTTTGAAAACTTACCTAATATTATTTTTAGTCTTTTGAAATCATTAGGAATCATTATAGACTTTTCTTTTTCACCAGAGGAACAGGTCTCTGCTGCTTTCAAGAAATCCTTTCAATCTTTGCAAGTTTTAAGACAGTCATTTGTTTTTAATCGAAAAGGATTTTAAAAAGTGTTCATGTTACTGTCCTATCTCTTTTATTGATTACTGCAATCTGCTTTATTTAGGGCTGTTTAAAAATGTTGAATCACCTGCAGTTATTACAGAGCACAGTGGCTAAGAGGTTCTTAAAAGTATGAGATGGGACAGGGCAATATCTTCGCTTGATCACTTGGCACTTGCTCCCTGTGAATTTAAATATTCTTTTCAAATTACTGACACTTGCTTTTAAAGTATTACACTGTACTGGACCAATTTATCTTTGAGTATCATACAATATGTCCATTGCGAACACTTCATTCAAAAACTGAAGAAAAAAAATGTAACTGTCCTCTTGGTAAGAGACAAAGCTAGCTTCCACTAAGGAACAAACTTGGTTAGGAACAACTCCACTGATCTGCAATGACTTTCCTGAAGACATTAAAGCTAGTTCTTCCTTTTTGGTGTTTCATAAGAAGATATGTGCTATGCTTGTAAATGTACAGAGTACTGATATTGACTTTACACGTGTGCACATATGTACATAAATGTCAAAAAGGAAGAAACAAAATCATTAACAGATTCTTCCAGGAGACATAAAGGAGATATTCTATAAGTAGGCACCTCCTTTTTAGGAACCCCAGTGTCTCCTGTTCAGAGCCTATTTTATAATTGCATCTGGGCACTCAATTTCCATTATAGAATACTAACATAACCCGCTATCAGCATGCCCAAAACCTAGACACCTGCAGTTATATCAGCCATAGACTTATGTAATTGCAGGCACTCAAATGCATTGCGTTCTTAAGAAGCAGTCCCAGCCATGCTCTTTTAAGGGCTTTTAATTGCGTCCTTACAGAATAGCACTTAAGGGGAATATTGACATTTTCATTTGTTAAATTTCAGTTTATGAAATTCTTTGGCCTATAGGAATAAAATGGACCCTGCTGCAGATAACTCGAGCTAAGCTTTAGTAAAAGACCTCCTAACATTTGTATTTCTGGCTTTAATTTTTAGGTTTGTAGGAAAAAATATTTAATGACTTGTTCTTTTGATTTATTTATTTATTTATGATAATTTTACAAACATTTAAAAGCCATAAACTTGTCACACAGAAACACAGCATACAATAAGCAAATGAAGGAAACATTGTATCATGAGATAGTCAGCTTTCTTAGACCACCATTGATTGAGAAACATGACTGGATCATAGAAGATTTATCGTAAGCAACTCCAAATATAAACATAAAGGCTGCGTGTAGTTACCTCACCTATATTACTATTTCCAACATTATTTTAACTTTTTTAAATCAAGAAAAGCTTTTAGTTGCTTAGGGGAATAAAAAAATATATTTCATCTCTCCAAATCGAACCAAGCATTTACATGGGTAAGCAAGGAAAAATGTTCCCCCCAGTTTCAATGTTTCTTGTTTCATAGCCAAAAATTTTTTTCTCCGTTCTTGAGTCAATTTGGTGACGCCTGGATAAATCCAAATTTTCCCTCCTCCGTAAAGCACATTTAGATGTTTAAAGTCTTAAAACGGCATTAAGAGCTTGTTCAAACACAAAAGAAAATAAAAGCATGGCTCTCTGTAGCATTTTCTATCGATTGCTCCAAAATAGCAGATATATTGTTCACATCAATATTTATATTTTCTCCGCCTCCACCTTCTCCTTCTTTCTTCCTTGGACTCTTAGGCAAATAAAATAGGGGGAATAGCGTCCTGTGGTATCTTCAAATTTTCAACCAAATATCTTCTATATACATCCATAGGCAGAGTCCCGGGGACTTTAGGAAGATTCAAACGCCTGTTAAAGTTCTCTATCTGCTCAATCCTTTTGTGGAGAGCCAGTTTATCTTTAACCACTGTAAACTTAGTCTTGAAGCTGTTCCATTTCATTTTGAATTTGTTTGACCCGAGTGGAGAGATCTTCTTTCACTGTCTCAACTGTCGAGACCAAATCTTCAAATTTAAGATACAAAGCAGTTACCTCACCTGAGGATTTCTGTAGAATTGAGTCCATCTTATTGAGCATTAACCAAATCTTTCCAAGATTTACCTCTGTTGATGTATCTGAGACTCTGGTCAGACCCTGGGTCTCGTTCTCCAGGCTCTTTCGCTGCAGCGCAGGGCCCTCACCTGAAACCTCAAACGCCACACTTCCGGAAACGCCTCACACGCCACACTTCTGGAAACGTGTAGGCTATCTCCCAGCGAAGCAGCCGACGCCAGACTCGGAGGAATGTTGGAAGTGGAGGGGGGAGAAAGTGATGTTTCATGTCCCAGCAGAGGTTCCGCTCCTCCGGTTTCCTCCACAACGGGATTTACCTCCCTCAATTCACTTGGAGAGGGTCCGGCGAGGAAAACGATCCAATCTCTGCTGGATTGGGGACGACCCTGAGGTAGGCAGGGGGACAAACCTCACCGTCTCTTTTCTCTTTGTATGAGGCATTTTCAAAGGTAAATTAACAGGGAAAAAACCCAGCCAGAGATCAGCGTCTCACACACCACCATCTTGCCACACCTGACTTGTTCTTATATTTATTTCGTAACTTTTTAATCTGTTATTCACCACTCTGATCTCAGAATTGGATATAAAAGTTTCTATTTAAAATTCTGAAAAAAAAAGATGGATAGATCCGTGATGGTCGCTGTGGACTAACTTAATATATTTCACAGCAGTAAGTCTTTGTGCACAATCAGTAGTGATCAGGACCAGCTATAGCACTGGGTATGACATTCTCCGTGTCCTGAGGGGGAGGGTAGAAAGGGCAGACTCACCTGATCAAGATTGAAGCCACCACAGTGCTCCTGAAAGAATGGTTTCCTGCATGACCACACAGGTCGTACATCGCTAAAGCCAGTCCTCATAGTGACCTAGAATATATTGTTTTTATTTATTTGGATTTATTTAATGCCTTTTTAAAGAAATTCAGGTGGTGTACAGCAAGAAATAACTTGGACGTAATTAAGGCATTAAAAAAAAAACATTCAAAAGTAGTACACACTTTAGTATTCTACTTTCAAAAGTCAATATAACATACATTTAAACATATTAATAGCACAGAGGATAAATGAAGGTGGAACATATAAACAGATGAGAGAGAGTAACTGGAGTGGTATGGTAACTAAAAGAAAAAATTGCACATGGACTCTGTAAAAATGTGTATATGTTATAAGTAAGTCCTGCTACAGTAAATGCAACTAATGTTAGCTGTTGTGTGTGTGACTAGTTGTTATAGAATGCCAGCTGGTAGCCTCTATCTGATCCCAAGGAAGTGAAAACACTTATTCAACGTGTACAACAAAATTTCTGTCCTATCTAGTAGCTATGTAGCCATCTGTGTAAGTAGTAGCCTGAAGAAAAACCTTGTCTAGAAGTCAGGCCATGTTGATCTGAGTGAACCAAATACTATTTTCCAATGAAAAACAAACTCTGTTCTCTCAAAGTATTGTTGAAATCAAAATAGCTAATAACTCCATTTCATAGTCAGACATGATACAATAATAGCAGCTCTGGCACATATAGTAAAAGAGTAACATGCCATTTTAGATATAACAAATGTTTTTTGTTAGGATGCAGGGAGCTGTGAACAGACTGTCCAAGTTACTGAAGCCAGGAGGAATGTTGTTGTTTCGAGACTATGGAAGATATGACTTATCACAGCTTCGCTTTAAGAAAGGTTCGTGTGAAGTGAAAGAGGATTGTACTACTTGGTGGGGCGGGGGATATGTTTTTCAAGAAATTCTTCTTAATATATATTTTTACAAGTGCATTTGCTTAGTAATCTTTTGTTTTTAGTATTCCAACAATACAGGATGGCCAGGATCATTTAAAAATTATTGAAACAGTATTGACAATATGATAAATAGATTTTGAGGGGCATTTTCGATCTGACATCTAAATCCGATTTTGGCCGTTTTGCTGAAAACGTCCAATCAAGTGGTGAACATAGACATTTTTCTGATTTGAAAAGCGCTATCTTTTTGGTTTTGAAAATAGCCATTTCCTAGACATTTTGTGCTCAGTGCATTTTTCTATTGTGACTTAAAAAAAAATCCAAGGGAAAAATACACAAAAAACAAGCCATTGAGACGTATGGGGTCCAGCATTCTTAATAGACTGGCCACACAGATATCCCTGCAGAGCTGTGGGGCACCCTAGCTGTAGTGGCCTTCACAAAAAAAGATCACAGATAAACATCTCACCATTATCCCCTTATGTTGTATGGGAAGCCCTCCAAAAACCTACTGAACCCACCTACACACCACTACAATAGCCCTTCTGTCTGCAAGTGTCACCTATATGTGGGTACAGTAGGTTTTTGGTGGGTTTTGGAAGGCTCACACTTTCCACCACAAGTGTAACCGAGTGGGATATGGGTCTGGATCCCCTTCTCTACAGTGCACTGCACTGACCACTACTCCAGGGACCTGCTTGCTGCTCTAATAGGACTGGCCATAACATCTGAAGCTGTCATACAGACTGGTAATGTACTGTTCCTAGAATGTTCAGTCCTTGGGTTATTTTGGTTGCGATTTCTGTTGTATCCTTGTCAAATGGTATATAGATTGATACATCATCTATGTAGATGAATAGGTTGAAACCATATCTTGCTAGTATGTTGGTTAATGGAATCATAAAGTATGGGTTATATTGGTGATCCTTGTGGGACTCCGCATTTTGCCATCCACATGGGAGAGAGTGTGTTACCCATCTTGACTTGGTAGGATCTGGATGTTAAGAATCCCTTAAACCATTCTATTACTTCTCCATCCATGTCTGTTTTGTCCATTAGTCTTATCAGGTGATCAAAGGCACTTGACATGTCAAATTGTAGGAGTAGGATTTTCTTGCCTTTTCTGATTTCTATTTTGAAGTTGGCTAATAGCGTTATTAGTACTGTTTCTGTGCTGTACTGTGGCCGGAATCTCAATTGTGAGTCGTGGAATATGGAGACGTTGTTAAGGTATTCCATGAGCTGTTTGGCTACCAGGCCTTCTGTGACCTTGATCATATGAGGTGTTGAGGCCATTGGTGTGAGGTTGGGGATTTCGCTTTTGCTTTTTTGAGTGTTCTTTGGGATCGGTGTTAGAACTATTCTGCTGGGAATAAATCTTTGGATAGCATTATTATGTGTACGATCGAATGTGTGCTATGAAATGTGCTGGGGCTTCATTAGATAGGGTATTCATCTAGCAAACAGAATGCTTTGGAGAATTTTTTTTTACAGTCTGACTAACGGTGTTAAGTGTGGAAGGAATGAATGATGTCCAGACTCTGTTCGTGATGTGTTTTGTTTCCATTTCATCTATTTATATGTCTGGGTTTCTGTGGTCTTGTGTTAGCCCCTTTCTTAAGTCTACAGTCTCATTTTTGAAGTACTTTGCTAGATCTTGTGCGGATGGGGTCGGTTCATTCTTTGATGTCATAGGATTTGTGTCAAGTAAGTTGTGTACTAGCTCATATAGGCTCCTTGTGTTTCTGTAACCTGTTCTTTGTAGTGGTTCCATTCTAGCTTATTCTCATCAATTTTGTGCTTTATTCATCTCTGTTCTTGGTTTTCTGCGTTGGCTTTAGTTACTTTAAATCATTATTGAACCATAGGGATGACTTGGTTCTGTATTCTGGCTGGTAGTGAATCTATAGGCTAGTAAGTCGAGTGCATGCCCTTTTTCGTGGTTACTGTTGACTGTAGGAAGGCCCATAGTTTTACTATTTCCCTTCTGTAGTGTTTTTGTTTTCTAGCTCATCCAGGTGTAGGTTGATGTCCCCTGTCAGTATGGTATTTGAACATAACGTATGCAGGTGTTTGATATGAAGTCTGGTTGGGACTCCTTCCAATTGCCTGGTGGTCTTGTAGGATAACGCAAAGGTTGCCCAGTAATGATTTATCTGTTTTGAGAATGGTTATTTCTAGGTTGGGAGCTATGAGTTCCGAGACTGCTTGGTTTTGAAAAATTATTTGTAGATCACTGCTATTCCTCCTCCCTTTTTTTTCTTTTCTCTGGTCCAATGTGATATTTTGTGACCTGAGGGACATAGTTTGTTTAGGATGGGATCCTCTTTGGAGCGGATCATGTTTCTGTGGTAAAGATTAGACCTAATTTTTTCTTCAATCCAGTCTTTAATGATTTTCTTCTTTGTTTAGCACCAGTCGTGTGTTAATGTAACCTATAGGGATGGACAGATAGCGTTCCTTGTGTGTGGGTTCTAGTGTTTTAATTAATTGTTGTTGATTGCGGCTTCTGTGCTTGTTCCGGTATCTTCTGTTTTCCTATTACATTGGTTTTCTCAGAGGTCGTTTCCTCTGGCTTCATCTCCTGTGTAGTTTTTAATTGCTTTCTGGGTTGAGTGATTACCTGTGCTTCTCCATGAATAAGGGCATGTATGCTGATTGTGCATAGGAGGAGTAAAAGTACTGTTAGTTGTTTGTTTTTTTTGAGAGATGCCATGATAATAGATTTGGTAGGTTTTCTGTGATCTCTTGTTCTCTTATTTCTGGTGCTGTCTGGATTTCTCAGTTATTTCTGTTCATCCATTTTTTGTTTTTGTTGGAGGGGGATCATAGTTCTATAGCGATGGTTCTGGATTGGGCAGCGTTAGGGAAAAGTTGGTGATTCTCCTGATCTTAATCGTGGGCTTTTGAAAAGTGTGTGGCAGCTTATTTATTTACCACACTCTTCTCACCGCCACTCTTTCTCTGGGTCTCTGTCACTGCCCTGCCCTCCGCCTTGCTTCCTCCTGCTCCTGTCGGCAAGAGTAGTCATCTATCCAGGAAGCTAGCACAATCAGTGGTACAGGTAGCCAGCGTGGTCTCCTGCAGCACAAGTCTCTGTTGCCTCCTCAGTCTTTCAGGTTTTCTTGATTTATCTGGTCCATAGGTTTGGATGGCATGGTGTGTATTACCTGGAGGAAACCATCTACTGTCTTTCTTAACAATAGGCATATCAATACTGCTTCCAGTGTTTTTAGAGATCTTCAATTTCCTAGCTAATTTGAATAAATCAATCCTTGTATTAAAAGCGTTGTAATGGGGGGGGGGGGGGGGGGGGTTGGAGCAAATGTCATACCCTTATCCAAAACTGCATATTCATCTTTAGAAAGATGTCTATCAGATAAGTTTTATACCCTTTATAGAGGTTGCCTTCTGCTAATGGTAGGTACCCTTTGTTCCAACTGCCCAGATTCCTGTTGTAACTGTTCCAGTTGTCTTGATTTTATATACTGATTTTAACCATGTCTATCCCTCTGATAAACCTTTTCTCTGCTTCTTCCTCTTCTTCTTCTCCTTGTCCCAAATAGGTTGAACGTTGGTCTTTCTTGATCCCTCTGTGCTAATCTGTTTGTCGTCGAGTCCCTTCTCCACAGCTCCTCCATTTGAAAACCTGAGGGTTTATATTGCTGTTTGGGGGCGTAGTACATAATGAGGCAGAAAGGTCAAAAACCTCCTTAGAATTGGTCCTCCTTTTACTGTTTCTTTCTTGCATAGGGCTATTTGTTGAAACATTTCTTAAAGGTCTTTACTTAGGTTTGTTATTTGTGTTCATTTATCTAAAACCAACCTGTTCTTTTAGTTTGTTATTACTCTTATGCCATGGATATACTATCCTGCTCATATAATCATACTTGTATCTCTTAAATTTGTCATATTTAGTCTGCTTGTTATAATCCTTATACAGTACATTAAAACAAGGATCTCTATCACCTGATGCAGCCTCTAGAGAGATGAAATGCGGCCACGTCAGGTTGTGTTTCAAAGTGGCAAGAGTAAAAAGCCTTTTAATTTTTGAAGACGTGTTTTCTGCTATCTGGATAGTGCCAGGGAGATCTGTAAAGATATTCAGGGGAAAGTTATCGTCATAGGTTACTGTTAAGTTGGGTTATTTTAGCACAGTATGGTTATTTGGAAGATGGTTTGATCTATTATTGATACTGCTACTTAATTTGTAAATAATTTTATGTATGTGGTTCTTTTTTTTTGTATTGTAGTTGTTTTTTTATTAATGTTTTTATGTACGCTGCCTTGAATGGGCAGTTTTGTTTGTAAGGCAGTATATAAATCTCTTAATAAAGATTGCATAAAATGTGACCCTGTTCTAAAACTCAAATTGGGGTAAATTAACCTGACTTAACAATAGCCGATATTTTAATAATTTCCCCCTTAGCAGCACTAGCCAGAAAGTGCCACTGATACCTAGTCAGATGCTTTTAAGTATCAATCCTGGTATTTATTAGAATTCACCTTTGGATTGTGCTTTAGAAATTGATTCTTCAAATATGGTATAAAGGGATAATTAGATCAGTTTTCATTCTTGTTCCATTTTTGTTTTAAGCATGGTCTCTCTTTTTTTCAGGTCGCTGTTTGTCTGAAAACTTTTACGTTAGAAGTGATGGTACTCTGGTGTATTTCTTTACAGAAGGTATAGTATAATTCTGTGATTTTTTTTTTTTTTTTTTTTAAACATTTTTCAAATAAAGATCTCCTTAGAAAAACAATTAATTATCATAGCGAAGGAAAATAACAAATAGAAGAATATAGATAATAATAAATAACATTGTAATTATTTAAAATCACATTGGGGGGGGGGGGCCCTAAACTATAATTAGAAAAACAAAAAAAAAAGTTGTCCCTTAATGCTGGGAACAAATTCACTTAGAGGAGATTTTTCTTCAGAAAGTTTTGCAATTGAATTGGGTCATAAAATATTTAAATACTCCCTTGATAAACAATTTTAAAAACAGGTGAACTAAAGGCTAAAAGTGTCCCCTCCCCAAAGAAACCACTAACTGCCTTTTAGAAAGATTCTATGCTTCAATGAGATGCTTTAACAAACGCAGGAAAAATAGAGACTTTACAACTCAAAAATTGGTATACCTGCACTTAAACATCATCAGTGTCCACTTCTTTTCTAGTTCAAGTGCAAAAGTAACTAGTAAAGTCTTCTATTTAGTAATTTCTTCAGTAGATGCTTCCAGCACGCCAGTCATATTCAACGAGGGAGATGACTCCAAAGCTGATTTCACACCAGTCTCTCTGACCCCCCAGACTTTTTTTTTTTTTTTTTTACAGGAATGTAATAAATCCTTGTTATAGGTAGTATAGATTCTGGAGCACTTTTCAAATAATCTTCTATGTATATCCACAGGGGATATGAAAAACAACCATAGCTTAAGACATCTCATATTACTATCAAAGTTCTCCAAGTTCCTGTGGATGGCTTCTTTTTCTTTGATCAAATCCATATCAGTGACTTACAGACTAGAACTTTGTTGCTTCATTTGCTCAGTACTAGAAGAAATGTCTTGCAATTTAATATCATGCTGAACCACTTGCATTTTAAGCCCAGTAACTTATGTAGCACACTGTCTAGTCTATAAGACAAAGACCTCACCAAATATATTATTGTCCAAAAAAAACAGACTCCAGAGTCACTGCTGTTGTATTTGTGCAAGTTATTTGCCTGCCAATAGACTCCTCCAGCACAATATTTCAGCAAACCTGGGCTAGACTGCAGCAGCAGACCTCTGATATCTTCCACTCTCTCTGCACCGTTTCACTGCACACTCACTTCCAATTCTAACACCATTGCTGCAGGACTTCCTCCATCAGTACCTTCTGGAGATGGTAGTCTTATTGACAGTTAGCTGCTTTCTTGTAGGGACAGGTCGGCGTACCTGAGCTCAGAGGCCTCAGCCTCTGTTGGGTCAGTGGCTCCTTTGTTAAGCTCCATTGCAGACTCACCCCTCTATTTCCTCACTGAGAACTCTGAATACCATAGTAATGATGAATGTCTTGATGGGACTGGGAGGACACAGTGGGTTAAGATTTAACTTTTCCCTTCTACATGCTCATGTCAAACAAAACCTGAAGTCAGTCTTGCATGCTCACAGGTGTGCTGCCATCTTGGATAACATCCAGGCTCCTTCCCTAGTAAAGTTATGTGAGAATTAGTTTATTTAAGGATTCTAACCACATTCAGGACAAAGCACTTTACACCAATTCAAAAAAAATGTCAGTACGTGTAATAAATTTTATTTTATATTTTCATCTGTGGACAAAGTAGGGAATCCCTGCCTCAAGAAATTTACAGCGTGTGTGAGCTCAGGGAGCTTACATGAGATAACACACCAAGTAATACATGGAAGAAACAAACTGGAGTTCCCAGATTTGTTCTGTAACCTTTTGGATGGCATTGCTGCTGTTTCATTTGGTGGCCAGATCTTAGGCCATCACATTCTGTATGTAAAAATCTTGCAATCTGACGATTAAGCCTCCATCCCCCTTGCTTGCATTTCAGTACAGAAATACACATTCTTGAGTTAAAAAAAAAGGGGGTTGGAAGAATGATGCAAAGTGGCATATGCAAATGGAGAATTTGAGAAGTGTTTCAAGGACCTGGTTTATCAGAGAACATTTATATTTTTACAAGTGCAGTTTTGTATTAATATTGTCACTATTGCTCCAACAAAAACAGAATGACCAGGGCCACTGAGAAAGTACGGATACAATCAAATTGCAATTTCCAAAATATTCAGCATAATCTCAGTTTTTTTTAACCTCTTAAATTTGCAATGGCCATTTTGGAACCCAGGACCTTTAGGGTAGGAGTGAGTGGAGGTCGCTTTGGCTGCTGCTAGACATCAGAGACCCCGGTAAGAGCTGGAATAGAGGATGGGAGGGCCACAAGAGTGTTTTGGGGTTTTTTTTGCCTCTAGGGTGGTTGGGGAGTGGATTTTCTTTCTGGGGATCAGATGTGTTCAATGAGTGTAGGGGTCGTTGGAACGCCTGTACAGATGATTGGGGGAGGGGGGGCAATCTCTGGAGGACTGGACCTTGGCACTTGCCTCTTCAGCAGGCATTTTTTGAAAATAGTTTTACATGTGCATGTAAATCTACATGTGTAAAAGTTGCTATTTACATGGGGGTGGGGTTGTTTCTAAAATAAGGACCATAGGCATTTATGTGACTTTATGAAGCATGAGCAGAAAATCAGCATAAATTGTAGCTAATGTGGATATTTATGCCTGCTCGGGGCAGATGTAAATATATGTTGGGGTAAATCCAAGAAAGAGCGCAAAAAATGTGTGTGCTAAGCACCAATTCTGTAATAGCAATTTCAGCATGAAATTGCTATTAGAACATACAGCATAATCAGCATGTGTGCACTTAACTTGTGAAAGGTTGGTATAAGTGATTACACCTAAAGCTGGCAGTTGCACGTGTAAGTCATGATGTTCTGTAACTTACACATGCAACTATAAGACCCGCACGTGTGAACGCTGCTTTTGTATTTGCACACCATAGCATTTAGGTGCTAAGTTTATAGAACAAGTACCTATGTGCAGTTATGCACCTAACTACAAATTAGTGCCAACTAGCATCAATTAATGCCTCTTAAGGGCTGGTATTGGCACTTGAGGCTAATAGATGCCTAACTTAATAAGTTAGGTGCACAACTGGCACTATTCTAAAACTTGAACACCCTAATTTATGCGCTAGTCAGAAATTTGGGTGTGCAACTTTATAGAATCCAAGGAATTATGTACATGCAAATTTGTATTTTATAATGTATGCGTAATTCCAACCCAAACACGTCTACACCTGAGTATTGTAACAGTATATGTATTCTGGTCATCATGTTATATAAAGTTGCATTTTACATACATATACTATTATATGCACAAAAATACCTTTATAAAATTACCCTTATCTGTTAAAATAACATTTCATATTATGCATGAATTTGTGAAGCAAAAAAAAAACAACTTTGCACAACTTAATTCGCACACACAGGGGGGAAGTTTTATGAAGGATTTCTTTGTACATAAAGTGTAATATGAATAAAAGGGCTTTTATAAAATTGGCCTGGGGGTTACACATAAAGTATTTATGGTGATTAAAAAGGCAGATATTTTTATCTGACTCATGTGTAGATGTGATCTGGGGTGGAATTTGGGCATAGCATGTCGAGTCAGGTTTTTTACGCATACTTCACATGCTACGATTTTATATGTGCTCCTTAGCATATGTAAATTTACAGCTTCTGTCTAGCTACTACTTCCAGTTTAGAGCTAGTATTTTTTAAAGACACAAGGCATCTGTGTCTTATAGACTATAAGCAGTGGCGTAGCAAGGGGGGGGTGGGCGGGAGGGGCGGTCCGCTCAGGGGGGGTGCTTCCTGCCAGCTCCCTCCCCCCCCCGACCCAGTGCCTACCCTCCTCCGTCCAACCAGCTCCCTACCTTTAAAAAAAATATCTGAAGGCGAGGCGCAGTGCCTCGCGCCTGCACGTAAAAGAAATGTGGACCATCTCATTGGGCCTTCCCTCGCTCTATCTGTCCCGCCCTTGCGGAAATAGGAAGTTTCGTCAGTGGAGGGCGGGACAGATAGAGCGAGAGAAGGTCCGATGAGACGGTCCACATTTCTTTTACGTGCAGGCGCGAGGCGCTGCGCCTCGCCTCAGATTCCGATATTTTTTTTTAAAGGTGGGGAGCTGGTTGGACGGAGAAGGGTAGGCACTGGGTCGGGAGGGGGATGTCGATGCGCCGAGGGGGGACTGTCATCATGCTGCACCTGGGGGGGGGGTGCAATGGCAAACCGCCCCGCCCCGGGTGGCAGCCCCTCTTGCTACGCCACTGACTATAAGTATGTGCCTGTGTGGCCTTTATACATAATTGACCAGTTATAAAATTAAAGCAAAATAGAAAGGAAAGGGGATGGGATTTGATATACCTCCTTTCTGTGGTTACACTCAAAGCAGTTTACATATTATATACAGGCAATGGAGGGAAAGAAACACATAGAGGTGTTTCAGTACACAAACATGTCACCTGTTGGCAGACACAAAAGCCTGATCAAACAGTTGGGTTTTAATTGCCAGCTTAAACTTCTGTAGGGACAATTCTCTTCTGATGTTCATTCGTAAGTTGTTCCAGGTAAAAAGGGCAACAAAATAGAAGGCAGAATGCCTAGCAGATTCTAGATTGGTTTGCCTAGACCATAAGTTACCGATCTTTGAAATTTCATTGTACAAATGATGCAAGTAGGTGTGTGTGGCATTGACAAAAAATTTAGATAAGATGGAATTTGTATCCAAAATGTCTTGAAAGTAAGTAAACAAACCTTAGATTTAATTCTAAATTCCACAGGGAGCCAGTGAAGTTTCTTTCAGAGGGATTGCATGATGAAATCTTTTGACATGACACAGAAGACAGCAACGTTTTGTAGGGTCTGGAGCTTTTTCAAATTGGCTTTAGTTTTATTGTGGGATTTCTATGTTGCAGTAATCAAGTCTTGATATAAGTAATACGTGAAGCAGAGAACGAAAAGAAGCATGATCAAAACAAATACACACAATAGACTGTTGGCAGAGCACACCAAAGCAAGACCTAAGTATAGAGGTAATCTGTGGAGAAAAGGATAGTTGGTACTTTAATAACTAAGAGAAAACCAGTACTCCCACTCAACTGTGTAAGCAAACCAGGGGGCGGCAGGAATGAAGTATCGGTGTCACGACCACAGAATGGTGAGCCCTTGGATTGGAACTGCGGCAGACGGGTTCCCTGGGCTGGCACAGGGCAGGAGTCTGAGCAGGAACCAAGACAAGACTAGACAAAGCAAGGCTAGACAAGGCAAGACAGACAAGACAGGAACTGGATCCAGACAAGCCAAGATAATCAAGGCAACAGGGCTAGAACTGAACCCAGACAGGAACAAGGCAAGACGAGGAAACAAGACTAGAACTGGGTTCAGACCAAAACAAGCAAGGCAGGGCAAGAACTGGATCTGGACACGACAAAGAGCACATAAGACAGGGCAAGGTTAGAACTAGACGAAACAGAGCAAAGCAGATGACAAATTAGGCAAGACTAGGACTTGGTGAGAAGATAGAGGAAAGCAAGGTCTAGACAAGACAGGACTAGTTGGTGCAGGAGCAAGAGTCCAAGGCAAGGCAAAATATAGAAACCATGCAGGGCTGGATCTTGGCAGGAACTTGGAGACCAGGCAGGGCTGAAGCCTGGCAGGAACTTGGAGACAAGGCAGGGTCCAAGGCAAGATCAGGAACTGGACCACAGCAGGAACATTTAGGTAGGCAAGAGAGGAATAAGAAGACCTCGTTGTGAAGGTGCTGAAGAAGTGCCTGGGCTTCCTTAAATGCACCTAGGCCCGTGATGTCACACCTGGCATGCCTCCCGGGATCCGCCCCACGACCCTAGAAATGACGGCACGCATGTGTACCTAGGAGAATGCCCGCGATGCCACCCCACTGGAGGATGCCATGGGATAAGGCCATGAGGCAAGGCAGAGCAAGGGTAGGTTGGAGCATGGAATAAGAGTCACAGCAGGAAGGTGACAATTGACATGATACAAAGTAGTGAGAACAGTGTCTTTATTGGTTGCTGTATATTCAGTCTTGAATAAAAACAAGTGCTCTCACCACTTTGGATCATCCTGATACTTTATACCTGCTACCCCCTGAGATTTAGGATAACGTCCAGGCAGCGAAATGATTCCATTGGCTGGATAATCTTTCTAAAAAGTGTGAAGTGTGAGATGGGCAGGAAAGATATCCTGTCAGCCAGCAGGCTACAGTTTTCTCGGGGTTTAAATAGGCATGTTGGGGACTGGATTAGGGAGGGCCCAAAAGTAGGATATCCAACAGTGATTTTCGAACGGGCAGAAACAATATAAACATTCTTGCAATGGAAAAAGGTCAACGTGTAGTGGATCTATATAAAATAATAAAATGTTGTCTGCATAAAGGTAGAAGGAAATGGCAAAAGTTTTTCAATATAGGTAGCTAATGGATTTAAGAATAGATTAAACGGTATAGGTGATAATGCTGATCCTTGTGGTGCTCCACAGGTAAGATCCTTTTCCTGAGATAAGCCTAATGTTACTACACTAAGGTTGTCATTTTCAAAGCAGATGGATGCCCAAAATGTCTTTGAAGGAAAAAAGTCCATCTGCTAAAAACATCCAAATCCCAATTTTGAAAAGTCAGAATTTGGATGTTTCACACTGCAGCTCATCCTAATAGCAAGA
Source organism: Microcaecilia unicolor (assembly GCF_901765095.1). Taxonomy (NCBI): domain Eukaryota; kingdom Metazoa; phylum Chordata; class Amphibia; order Gymnophiona; family Siphonopidae; genus Microcaecilia; species Microcaecilia unicolor. Next base: position 228,033,409 of record NC_044037.1, read on the forward strand.
GGGCATGTTTAGGGCGGGATTAGGGAAGGGCCCAAAAGTAGGACATCAAACAGTGATTTTCGAATGGGAAGAAACGTCCATGTCAAAAAAGGAGGATGTTTTTATCAATACCTGTTTGTCATGTTCAAGTTACGAAAAGGTGCTCTGATTGAGCAGCTGACCACTGGAGGGATTAGGTTGCTGTCCCCCTCCCTCTCCCCTAAAAGTGAAACCGGAAAGGAGTGGAGGAGTGGCCTAGTGGTTAGGGTGGTGGACTTTGGTCCTGGGGAACTGAGGAACTGAGTTCGATTCCCACTTCAGGCACAGGCAGCTCCTTGTGACTCTGGGCAAGTCACTTAACCCTCCATTGCCCCATGGAAGCCGCATTGAGCCTACCATGAGTGGGAAAGCGTGGGGTACAAATGTAACAAAAAAAAAAAAAAAAAACAGGCTCTGTCAGCTGAAGGTGGGATAGCCATTCTGAACAAAGCAGGTCAGAGACGTAGCCTAGTGGTTAGTAGAATGGACTGTAAACCAAGGGAAACGGGTTCAAATCCCCTGTAACTATTAACTTTTTTTTTTTTCCTGGAGCTTCCTTCAGGAACAGAAAAAATATTACTGTAGCTAAAGATATGACATCTGCAAGCTTGAAGCTGTTGAAGTGATGTACATTCAGGTACAGTAGGCATTTTTCTGTTCCTGGGGGGATCACTTTTTTTTTTTTTTTTTTAATATAAAAGTTGGTGAAATTTGAACCCGTGTCCCATGGTTACAGTCCACTGCTCTAACAAGGACGTCTGTGTGGCCATTTTCATAAGAGTGCTGCCAGACAGATGTCCCTGTGCCTTGTTTTCCCTCATTGAGGAAACTTCAAGGGATAGGGAGTCATGTTTATAAGTGGTTTGTCTCGTCTTTTTCTGATCAGTCTGTGTGTGCAAAGTGGGGTGGTATCACCAGTGGTATGTTTCTAAAGGGGTACTGTATTGTCAGCTCTTCTTTTTGATGTTTATGTGGCTTTGTTGTGGTGGGTGTTGTATTCTGATGTTCAAGGCAGTCCAGGTTCAGGATTATATGAAGAAAACTGGGGTATGTATGAATATGAGTACTGAATGTTGCTAAAACAGATAATGATTGTGGGGAAACCTCCACCCCAATTCATGTGTGTCTATTAATGTAGTCTATTTTTAATTGGCAAAAATGTATATATTTCACACACTTTGCCACTATCTGAACTTGCACAGCTTGACCTTTAATGGTAGGAGTGGAGGAGTGGCCTAGTGGTTAGAGTGGTGGACTTTGGTCCTGGGGAACTGGGTTCGATTCCAACTGCAGGCACAGGCAGCTCCTTGTGACTCTGGGCAAGTCACTTAACCCTCCATTGCCCCAGGTACAAATAAGTACCAGTATATAAACCTGTAAGCCGCATTGAGCCTGCCATGAGTGGGAAAGTGTGGGGTACAAATGTAATTAAAAAAATAAATAAATACTACTGCTAGGGAGTCAGAGGTGCCATTTTGGCCAAAGGGCAGGAGCAGCTGGAGATTGCTCTTGCCACCTGCTAACCACCGGAGATAAGGATGTATGTACTGATGGGGGAGGGGGGCTGGTCAAGAGGGTTTATTTAGGTTTGCACCTATACTTTTGTTTAGCCCCCAGTTCTAAACAGGTAGCTGGTACTAGTGTGTGCCTCAGGGCAGGTGCAAAAAGCCAACAGGGATATTTTCAGTAATGTGTATTTTCATTGTAGAGTCCACTCAGTTTTTTGTTTTGATCCCACTATAAACCTGAGACTGCAGTTGCCAAACATACACTGTCCAGTTGGCTAGCAGATTACATCTCCTTTGCTGATGCCCAAGCAAGCTTGATGTTAAGAGGTAGAAAATGACATGGGAACAATTTTTTTTTTTTTCCTCTGTCCTGTCCTAGTGAGCCCTGTCTCTGTCCCCACCCCGTTCCCGCAGATTCGGTCCCTTCCCCATCACTGTGGGCTCTGTCCTCATCTGCAGAAGCCTTGAACACTTTATATTTAAATCCTGGGTTAGGGCTGTCATTCAGATGGAGACAATTCAGAAGACACAGACAGCCCTAACCCAAGTCCCTGAGGAAATATGTGAAACCTGCGGAGTCCCGGGAGTCATTCAGGGGAGAGCAGTCTTTCTGTAGCAGTTGAATTCATCACAGAAGCAGAAGTTCATTCTCGATCTTCTATACCGAGCCTTTGGTGTTTGGTGGACACCGGGCTCATAAGATGTCTAGCATTTCTTATATTTTTAAAATTGTATTTCTTTATGATATCATTCTCTGCTTCATTAGGTTGTGCATTCCAGCTGGCTTAGTGACCTTTTGAAGTGTAGCCAGATTATATATGAATTAGATATGTTTGCACTTTAGTTGAGCACTCATAGCACAGAACAAATCACAGGAATGGGCGAGCTCCCAATTAAAGAAGTGTTATGCCCCACTAGGGTGTTTAATTGGCTGAGGGAGTTCTTCCTATTTATTATTAAATTTTCCACATATTTATTGTGTGAGCCTTCACATTAGTACCTTTTACTGGTTTTTGGTGACTATTTCTTTCTACCAGTGAAATTAGGATTTTTTTGTTTGAGATTATAAGTATATGTTACGTGATTTTTTTTTTTTTTTGGGGGGGGGGGGGCGAGGGTAGATGTTGATTGTTAGTCTTTGGGAAAATGTGGGATACAAGTGCAATATACTAGCCGTTAAGCCTGTTAAAATGGGCGAGATTTGTGTTTTGCAAAATGTAATAATTCTCACCTCCATCCATCCATGTCCAGCAAACTTCCCCTGCCTTCCCCCCATGTTCAGCTACCCTTCTCGCTGCTGCTTCCTCCCCCCTCCGTGCTGGGCCCCCTGCACTGACATGAGAGCGCCTCTCACCTCCGTGTGAAAGTGCTGCAAGCAGCAGCAGATTGCTCTGCTGCTGCCTGCATGGCTTCCACACGGAGGTGTCATGTCAGTGCAGGGGCCCCAATACGGAGGGGGGCGGGAGTGTCGGGGATGGGGGGGGGGTGGAGGTCGGTGCGCTGGCGATGTTGCTTCATCTCCAGGGCAGGGAGCAGCGTCCATTTCCCTCTCTGTTCCGCCCTCTGATATCATCACGTCTTGACGCGAGGGCAGACAGAGAGGGAAGTCTCTACTGCGCATTTGCGGGTGAGTCGGTCACTTGCCATTTATATGTTTGATGTGAATTTTGTAATCCACTGAGCACAAAGGATTGTGTGCAACATATAAATTTTATTATATAAATAGAACAAAAATCTCTCTCAAACGACAGGCCAGACTAAACAAAACCAAAGCCCCAATGCTATTGGAAATTATATATATCCTATGTAATAATTCTCACCTCCAACGTTCTGATGTGCCTGGGACCGTGGCTCCCTCGGAGGTGGTCTGCTAGGCAGTTTACAATGCACTGACGTCAGTGATGTCACTGACAGCTGATTCCAAGGCAAGGGGAGGAGTAGGGAAACACTTGGAGCGTGTTTCCCTACGCCTCCCCTAGCCTGGGAAACAGCTGTCAGTGCCCCCCCTTGGTGCAATACCCAAGCCCCTACCCTGCAAAACCGCGAGCCAGGCAGGGAGAGGAGTAACTCCTCCCCCTGCCTACCAATCAGCTCTCAGTGCCCCCCCTCGGCGCAGCACCCAAGCCCCTACCCCCACCCCTCGACGCATCACCCAAGACCCTCCCCCTGGTGCATTACCAAAGCCCCTACCCCCCCCCCCCCCCGGGCACATCAACTCTCTCACCACTCGCAGCTGCCAATACTAGCGCTGTCCGGCCGCTGCTGCTTCACCTGTGGAGCAGCAGCGGCCGGTACAAAAAGAAAAAAGCCAAAAAAAAGATTTTAAACCTGAAACGCGGCGCCGTAGACAGCCATCTGGCATTGACTGCCGTCACTGCAGCCACTCCTCCTCTCCCCTCCACGTCACTGCCCCTGCAGGAAGACCCCGGAGGAGCGCAGCGACGTCAGAGGGGAGAGGAGGAGCAACTGCAGAGATGACAGCCACTGCCAGATGGCTGTCTACGGAGCCGTGTTTCAGGTTTAAAATCTTTTTTTGGCTTTTTTCTTTTTGTACTGGCCGCTGCTGCTCAACAGGAGACGCAGCAGCGGCCGGACAGCGTTAGTATTGGCGGCTGCGGGTGGCGAGGGGGTTGATGTGCCCGGGGGGGGGGGGGGCTTGGGTGATGCGCCGGGGGGGGGGGGGGGGGTCGCTGGACATGGATGGCTGCAGGGGGAGAGGAGGGTCGCTGGACATGGATGGCTGCATGGGGGGGCAGGGAAGAGGGATGAGGGGAGGGGGTCCTGAGACCAGATGGGTGGCTGCAGGGGCGACAGAAGGGACCTGCAGGGGGGCAGGGGCAGAGGAGGGTCGCTGGACATGGGTGGCTGCAGTGGGGGCAGGGGACAGAGGTGGGTCGCTGGACATGGGTGGCTACGGGGGGGGCAAGGGAAAAGGAGAGGAGGGTCGCTGGACATGGGTAGCTGCAGGGGGAGAGGAGGGTTGCTGGACATGGGTGGCTGCAGGGGGAGAGGAGAGTCGCTGGCCATGGGTGGCTACAGGGGGAGCAGGGGACAGAGGAGGGCCGCTGCACATGCGTGGCTGCAGGGGCAGAGGAGGGTTGGTGGGGAGGGGGTCCTGAGACCAGATGGGTGGCTGCAGGGGGAGCAGGGGAGACAGGAAGGACGCTGCGGGGGGGGGGGGGTGGATTACCTTGCTAGTGCCCGTTTCATTGCCTACCAAAACGGGCCTTTTATACTTGTGTGTGTGTGTGTGTGTGTATATATATATAATATATGAAAAAAAGTCATAAGTGAAGAAGGTAGTCTATCTTCTATCCCTCTCTACCTTATGCAGTGGGGGGTGGGGAAGCGTCAGTGAGGAAAGCATGAATGTGTACTATTATTGGAATATTTTTACTGCTGTCATTGTTGCCTGTGTCCTGCTTATTCTTACTGTATAGTACCTTGAGTCGATGATCATATTGCCTTTTGAAGACGATCTTAAAATTGCAAGCAATCCTCAAATCCTCACATTCACATACAAGCTTATTCCAAGCAGAGCTAAGTCACTGTAATTTGTAATGTTTTCTTTGATAACACAGGTGAGACATATCATATTTTCACTTCTGCTGGGTTAAACCAAGTTCAAAATCTAGTGGATCGGCGGTTAAAAGTCAACAGGAAGAAAGAAGTCAAAATGTCTCGGGTCTGGATACAGAGCAAGTTTCAGAAACCATTCCAGCCTCCACAGAACAAACCTGAAAACCAGTCTTATAGTGCTCCTGCTAGCTAGAAAATTATTAGAAATATATGTAAATATTTATGGTGACTCCATGACTTAAAGCAGGTTTTACTAAAAATGTATGCAAATGGATGTAGAATCATGAAAGTCAAAAAATCAAAATGATGACCCACTAAACTTCAGAAATATACTCACAATGAGAATTCAATAAAAGGAAAGAAAAAGCTTCAAAGAACTCTAAATCAACAGATCTACAGAGCTTAGAATGATCAAACATCTACTGTTCATTATTGGCTTAAAAAAAACCTTCTCAGTCCTTTTATTTCAAATGTATGAATTTTCAAAACTTTTAAAATGTATCTACACTTTGAATGGGCCATGTTGGCACTAGTGAATGGGCAGCCACGAGCACTGCTTTGTAAACGGACCCCTAAGTATTTAATTACATCTGTTTGTAACTCAAGTTTTACTGGTCTTACATTATATTATGTATTTTACTTTGTTAATATATTTTGAACATGTTTATGCTTTTCTAATTGTTATGTAAGCCACATTGCACCTGAGTTCTACTCAGGTTAATGTGGGATATAAATGTCATAAATAAATGATGATATTTTGAAGCCTGTATGATTATATTCCCCCATTAACCTACTCCAAATTGGAATTTCAGCATCCAAATCATTTAAATCTAATATGCTCTGTTTTCTTTGCAATAGAATACCCCATAGTAATGCTCCTTGTTGCCTTGTAAGTATCCCATCAAAAATGTATTCGTCTGTCAGCTGAATTATTAGGTGCTGAAAACAGTCTGCAGTGGCCCAAGACACCAAGCTCCATAGGCTATCATCTTAGAGTAATCCCAAATTCAACTGCCTCTGTGAAAGCAAGTTTAGAGTCATACTTAGGCCACATGCTCTGAGCTAGCAATGGCACCAATCTCTGTTGCTATGTAGCCTTTGGATATTATCCTTGGTAACTAAGAAATAGTCAATTCGTGAATATGAGTGATGTGGAGAGGAATAACATTTGTAGGCTCTATTGGGTGGAAAAGATAGGAGGGATCTGCTAACCCATTGTTCTAAATCATAGAACATAGGGCTAGCCAAGACTTAAGTAGGTTTTATTGTACATAATGACTGACAGTCTGAGCTAAAATCAAGAGGACAATTAAAATTGTGACCCATTCATTAACTGGCTGAAAGACAGTGTTTGCCACATCTCTAAAGAAGGCAAGCTCATCTACGGTGGAGGCATAAATATTAAGTGTGGTGGAGGAGTTCCAAGGTGGCTGCCTGAAGGGAGACATTGTCAAATGCTGCTAAGAATATAAGCGTTGCCATTCCTCTGCAGAGGAGAGGCTTCCGGGTTAGCACTCTAGTAGCTACAAGGAGATTGTTGAGCGGCAGCCGGCAGGCAGCGTGTGGGAATCGGTGCGACTGGAATCGCTGTCAGGAACACTGCTGCTGGGCGGGCCTGACCCTAAATTGGGTGAACTAGGGCCCACCCGTGGCTACGCCCCTGCGTTATACTTATGATTAAAGCTTTTTGAAATGCACAAGGGAAAAGTAGTTTGAAAAGAATGTCTATCCTAATAACATAGTAGAAGACTGCAGATAAGACCTGAATGGTCCGTCCAGTCTGCCCAACAGTCACACTCAACATATCAACACACTTGCAGTCATTTAAATTTTGGTGGGGGGTTTTTTTTTTTTAATACCATCCATTTTATAATTTGGGATCCCTTGTGTTCATCTCATGCCTATTTGAATTCCATCATCATTTTTGTCTCCACCACCTCCCTTGGAAGGTCATTCCAGGCATTAACCACCACCATCAAAAGAATTGCCTAGATAGACTAAAAGAAATTATAATAAGTTGTTAAAACTTACCTCACTAAAAATAGAACTGAAAGTAGCATTTACCAAGACTTGGCGAACTGGTAACTACTTAAATGCAGCCATTTAAAAGCAAAGGTGTGGTCTCTATGAAAATGAAAGTAAGAAGATGAATTGCAAGGAATTAGATTAAATATGAGCTGCTTACGAAAACTAAAGCAAAGCTGATTAAATACAGGGTATTTCACAGATGGTGTTAGACCCCACAAAAAAAATATACAGAGAGGATTTAGCAGCTTTTGGTCCTGTTAGAGGTGGATGGAGACTGGAACTCTTACACACATGTGAGGTAATTTTATAAAGTCATTCCCCATGTATATGTTGTGACATATGTTCATAAATAACCTCTTATATTAACTGGTGTAAAAGTGCACAACATGATATAATGGGATATATTTTGCTGGTAGGCATGCACAGGGGTGGAGTTTGAGGAGAGTGGGGGAGAGTTAGCATGTATGCACATATATTGTGAAATATCTTAATGCATCTTCATTTACAGCAGCTCTTGAGCAAATATAAGTGATCGTGCCTACATTCAGTATTTGTGCTCAGCCACATACACTAGCAGATGTCTTTATGTTTAAATCTTTTTTATTATTATTAAGTCATAACAAAACTTGGCAGACATGATCCATATACAAACATCTCCATTGGCTTAAATATGTCTGACTCACGACAATGAACAATTTTTCTCCCCACCCCCCCTTCCTCCCCCCTCCCCCCCCAAACAAAAAGGGAAAACCACCCCCCCCTTCCCCCCCCCACAACACAAGATAACACTCAACAGTTCTCTTCCTTTCCAATGACACTGTCAATTCAAGAGTCTACTGCGAGCTAGGGGTTGCAGTGTGTCCCAAAAGTTAGCCCATGTTTTTTGAAGCCCCCGACCCTCTATAGAGTCCAGGTCATGGACTCCACGTCTCTCCAGCTTCAGCAGTTCTATCATTTGTGACCTCCATGCTCCAATTGATGGTCCTCTGTGCTCTCTCCAATGGAGGAGGATGACCCGTTTTCCAATCAGGACAGCACGCTGAACAAACGAGCAGAAGCCTGGTAATGTGGGTTTAGTTTGTTTAAAGTCTCCAAAAAGAAGTAAAGGTTGTCTCTTAATAGTGCGCCCCCAGTATTTCTTGGTCTCGCCAAGAATGAGAGTCCACAGTTTGGACACGTGGCGACAGTACCAAAACATGTGCGCCAGCGAAGCCGGGGCCACCGCACACCATGGGCAGGCGTCGGAATGACCAAAGCCTGCCTTGAAGGCCCTTGTTGGGGAGACATATAGTCTTAACGCAAATTTATATTGCATCTCCCAGAATCGAATAAAGAGAGATGTTCTGTTTATGGAGTTCAGATGTCTGTTCAGTACTTCTCCGGTAATTTCCGCCTGCAGGTCAACCGCCCATTTTCGTGCTCTAGTATTATAGTCTATGTCCTCTGTGGAATCCTGCAGGAATCTGTGGTGGAATTTTAGAGGCACTGGGTTTTGCGCTCCCAGTGTCAGAGCAGTGTTTAAGGTATCCTGTACATCCTCACTCAGGTTGCTCCAGCCCAAAGCTGTGATGTAGTGCTGGACTTGTAGATAAGCAAACCGGTCACGTTCAGTCAATCTAAATTCCTGTTGAAGGTCCGCAAATGTTCGTGTCTTGCCCTCCTCCGACACCAGTTGATAAATGAATCGTATTCCATTCCTCCGCCATCGGGCAAAGGCAGCTGAGGAAGTCCCTTCCGGAAAGTCTGGATTGTTGAGCAGTGGTAGGAACGGGGTCGCCCTCCATTCGAAGTGATGTCTCTTACATAACCACTGCCACGCTGCTCTGGCTGCTGTCATTAACGGGTGCGTTCCCAACCCCTCCTCCAATCTCTGTCCTAAAGCATGTAGTCCCCACCCCAGGTGTGCAGTGGGAGCCAAACCCCTCTCTAAGAGCGTAGCCAAGAAATCCTGCGCTCCCGTTAACCAATCTCTGATGTGCCTCATGGCACACGCTATCGTTAGGTGTCTAATGCTGAGCAGTCCCATTCCCCCATGTGATTTCGGTTTCTGTATCACCTGTATTGGCAATCTGGGCCTCCTCCGATTCCACAGAAACTGCTGTATGAGGTGATTGAGGACCCGCTCCTCCCTTGACTTCAAATACAGGGGCAACATCTGAAACGTGTAGAGCCATTTCGGGGCGATCATCATGTTAAAAAGGCCTACCCGACCCGTGAGAGAGAGAGGACATGCGCCCCATGTCTGTAATAGTCTCCTAGTTGTCTCTATTAGGGGAAGCACATTGAGCTCATATAGGTTTTTCATATCTGCTGGTATAAGTACTCCCAGATATCTGATCTGACCCTTTGCCCATAATAATGGAAACGGGCCCCTCCATGTGTGTTCTCCTGTCTCGTTAATTGGTAGGGCCAGAGACTTAGTTCGATTGAGCTTATAGCCCGAGAGATGCCCATAACTATCTAGGACGGAGAGGAGAGCCGGTAATGAACCCTGTGGATCGCTCAACAACATCAGCACATCATCCGCGTATGCGAGCACTTTTATTTCCTTCCCGGCCACCTGTATGCCCTTTATGTCTTTGTTCCCACGAATCTCAGCCAGCAACGGCTCGAGTGTTAACAAGAAAAGCAATGGGGACAGGGGGCAGCCCTGTCTAGTGCCCCTTTCAATGGCAAACCTTTCTGTGAGGATCCCATTCACCCTGATCCTAGCCCGTGGATTTGTGTATAGTGACCCCACGGCTTGAAGGAACCACCCTGACAGTCCTCTGTTCTTCAGGACTTCAAACAAAAATGGCCATTCCACTCTGTCAAAGGCACGTTCCGCATCTAGACTTGCGAGCATCTTTTCTGCCTCCGGATGTTCCCCTGACAACACTGCTAATATTAATTTCCTGACGTTAAGGACAGATTGGCGGCCCCTCACAAACCCGGCTTGCTCCTCGTGCACCAATTGTGGCATCAGAGGCGCCAGCCTATCCGCCAGAATGCGTGACAATAATTTAACTTCCACGTTTATGAGTGAAATTGGCCGGTAGGAGCTAGGTTCTAGGGGGTCTTTATCTTTTTTGGGAATGAGGCAAATGGAGGCTATATTTTCATGTCTTGGAAGGCTGCCCTCCTCCACTACCGAGTTAAGGTAGTCCATCAGTGGGCCCAGAATCTGTGTTTTCAGCATTTTATAGAATTCCCCGGACAGCCCATCGGGACCCGGTGCCGAATGATATTTCAGGGCTCCGATGGCCTTCTGCAATTCCTTTGCTGCCACTGGCTGATTTAACAAGTCCCGGTGGGCTGTCAGGACGTCCCCCAACTCTCTCTTTCGCAAATAAGCCTTAATAGATTCCTCTTTGCTCCTGTGTTCCATTTTTCCCCCATATAATGTAGCAAAATGGGTAAAGAATGTCTGGGCAATTTCTTTTAGGTTATTGGTGATCCCGCCCCCTTTCCTTTTTATGGCTGGGATAAAGTGTGGTTTCCGGGCGCCTTTCACTAGCCTGGCCATCATCCTGCCTGCCTTATCTCCAAACTTATAAAGCTGGTATTTCCTAAATAGCAAGGATTTCATTGTCCTTTCATGTATTAGACTATTTAAGGCTGCTTTGGTGGACATAAGTAACTCAAAGTGAGGCTGGGTGGGATCCCTGGTGTATTTTCTTCTCACCCCTCTCAGCTCCTTTTCCAAGGCCACTATTCTCTGTGTTATCTTTCTGTTCCTGTTGCTTACATATGCAATTATCTCGCCTCTGAGCACCGCTTTGGCAGTGGACCAAAACAACATGGAGTCCTCTAAGTGTTCAGAGTTGTGTTCCTTGAATTCTTTCCATTTCTTATGTAAATGTAATTGAAACTCCCTGGAGGAGGACAGGTATGCTGGAAACCTCCATCCCGGCGCCCCCTGTGAAGCTGCCCCAGACTCCATCTCCACCCAAATGGGGGAGTGGTCCGAGATCTCTTCCGGTCCGATCGTAGCTGAAGTGATTTTTGCAAAAAGTTCTTGGGATGCGAAGATGTAATCTATTCTCGATTGTGTTTGGTGTGCTCGGGAAGTGTGTGTATAATCTCTCTCTTCTCCGTGTAGGGTCCTCCAAGGATCCACCAATCCTAGCTCCTGACAGAAGAGCTCCAGAATGGAGGGGGAGGGCACCGCGTGCTGCGTCGATGTGTGTGATCTGTCTAAATCTGCGTCCATGACCAAATTCATATCTCCAGCTAATATTAATGGATGCATTTCTTGGTCCTGGCAACGTGCCAACAGTTGGGCATAGAATTGTTGAGCACGTGTGTTGGGCCCATAAACCGAGACTAGTAGGAACTCCTTTCCCTGTAAGTTGAGCTTGACCCCCACCAGTCTCCCCTCTCCGTCTCTAAACTGCAGGGCTGCGGAGCACATGAGCGTTTTGTGGATTAAGATGGCTACTCCCCCTCTGCGACCAGTGGCCGGGGAGCAAAACACCTCTCCTACCCAGTGTCGCCTAAGCTTCTCATGTTCTTCCTGAGAGAGCCGCGTCTCCTGGAGACACGCTATTCCGACTTTGTGTCGATTAAGGGCTGCTAATATTTTAGCTCTCTTGATCGGGGAGGAAATACCCCCCACATTCCAAGAGGCCAAGCGCACCTTACCCCTCGACATTTATATCTATAAGTTCCCAAAGTCGCAAAGATTGTAGATGTTCTATTGCCCCAGGGCACCCAGCCTTGCTCCGGGGTTCTTCCCTTCCCACTGCACACCGTTCCTTTGTGTATCTCACAGTTGTCTCCTGAGTAGCTATTTGAAGTGTCAAACTGACCCCAAAGTATGTGCCTTCCCAAATGTTTGTATCTTGTGTTGTCCCCCTATAGAATTCCTCCCCCCCCCTTCCTCCCCCCAGGTCTACCCCTTCCCCAACTCCTTCCCTTCCCTGTCTCCCTATCCATCTACCGCTGTATTAACTGGGAGTCCCTACCATACACGAGGCCTCTCACCCTAATGATACTAACATGTTCTCAACCATCCTTACTTACTGCACCAGTTACAGCCGCCAGAGTCAGCTCACACTATGTCCGTCCTTCCCCGCTTCCCGGCTCTTCTGTTCTGGCCTCACGTTTTCCAGTCCGTTAATAAATTCTTTGGCTGCTTGGTCAGAATCAAACGCTTTCCATCTTCCATCATGGCGAATGCGTAGCATTGCCGGATAGGTGAACATGAATCTTATCTGGAGGTCTTGCAGCCGGCGGCAAAGTGGATTAAACTTCCTCCGTCGTTCCTGCAGGGAAACTGAGTAATCTTGAAAGATTCGTATAAGATGTCCGTCATACTTTGTTGTCTCCCTCTTTGTTCTGTAGCCTCTTAGGATTTCCAGCTTGTGTAAATAGTTGTGAACCTTTAGGATAACTGCACGCGGGGTCTGGCGGCCATCTTGAATTCTACCCACTCTGTGCACCCGTTCCAGACACAAAGCCCCTGAATGATCTGATAAGGCAAATTCTGACTTCAGCCAGTTTTCCACTACCGTGGCTAGGGCCGTGTCGCTGACCGATTCAGGCAAGCCAATTATCCGCAGGTTGCTGCGCCTGGACCTGTTCTCGAGGTCATCTAGTTTCCCAGTGAGTGCTTTCACCGTTTCCTGCAACTGCGTGACTGACTGTTGAAGCGGGGAGTGGGTGTCTTCGAGCTCTGAGAGTCGGTGCTCTAGTTCTCCTGCCTGATTCGTGACATCCGATAGCCTGGTTTCGAAGCTTCCAATCTGTGCTGATAATTGTTCGAAGCGCGGTTCCAGCGCTCTGGTCACCACGGTAGTTAATTGTAGTAGCTGCTCCTCTGTAAAGGAGGGCCCGCCGTCTGATCTCTGGCGCTCCGCGCCCGAGTCTGCTGTTCGCGGTTTTTCTGGTTCTTTTTTGGCGCTTCGAGCAGGCATTGTTTTATTCGCTTTTTCCATGAATTTGTCCATCCACGACTTCTCCTTGCTCTGTTGGGGTCTTTTCAGCCAACTCTGCGCGGTTTAAACCCCGAATTTTGACGGTTTTAGGTGTTCGGCCTCGGAGAGCAGCGATTAACGTCTTGCCCTCTCAGCGCATCACGTGACTCCCTAGCAGATGTCTTTATAAATTAGTGTCAATGTAGGCAGCCTGTTGTAAAATTATTCATATTGTGGAGACTCCAGTATTTGGGGAAACTAGCTGGAGATAAAGAATATCTTGAAAATGAACATACCAGAAAACCTAGAACTGTTTTGCTGGTAACAACGGATTGTGTAAAACTAAACAATGATGACTCAACCTTAGTGATTACAAAAAGGGCTTATGTGACGCCAAAGGCAGATAACAAAACCTGCCTTTGGGGTCACATAAGAATAGCCATACTGGGTCAGACCAATGGTCCATCTAGCCCGGTATCCTGCTTCCAACAGTGGCCAATGCAGGTCACAAGTACCTGGCAGAAACCCAGTTAGTACCAACATTCCATGCTACCAATCCTGGGGCAAGCAGTGAATGCAATGCTAAAGGCGAGGTCACACCATGCAACAACCTAGACAAGCTCTCCATAGGTCCATCATTATTCTACACCTTTATGGGTCACACAATTTTATTTGGTCACAGTAATGGGGTCATAGCTACAAACAAAGATTGGGAAGCACTGTTTTAAGGCATTGGAATGTCAGTTTAATTCCTAAAGTGACTCCAGGCTTGCAATAAATGATAAAAATAGCTTCTTAGGGAATATATCATCTCTACCTGAAGATACAACAGTTTGAGAATTTTGCTTTTATTATCTTTTTTTGTTTCTTGTGGCCTGATATTTAAACACCATGATCTGCATTTATTTAAAATGCTAGCCATGATAGTTAAATAATTCATGGATATTCAACGTAACTATTGTCTGCATTATTGCTATCTGGATAATATGCCACTCTGCCCACACACCAACCTGGCACTATAGTGCCAAGGCAGTCTGGAGGGATTTTCAGTGGCACTATAGAAACAGTGCCATGAAAAATTCACAGAGAGAGCCAACTATTAGAATTATCTGGATAATGCCTTTTGATTTTCAGATCCTTTATTTGTAATGTGTAATATTACCTGCATATTATATATATATATATATATATATGCAAAACGTAATATTAAACGCAAGGCTATGGTCTTTATGAGTGCTGTTCGTATATAGAGGAACAAATAGTACTAATACTGAAGATGAGAAATCAAATTTATTGGTTATGGTGTAAATCAGAAGACACAAAATATTTGGAGAAAGAACTTTAATGAAATATGATTAGTTTGTTAAGAGGCCATGAAAAATTAGACTGTAATGAGCAAAATATGCCAACTGGAGTTGAAGTCTGTAAATAGAACTGAGCAGTAGGTTTTGAAATTAGAGACTGCTTTTACCCATAATGCCTACTGCCATTAAAATTAGTTATCTTCTGCCTTGTGTATGTATTCTTGACTACAGATACAGAATGTACTAAAGATTAGACTAAATAAAGCAGAAAAATCATACAAGCAGCTTTTTTCTGCACAAACATCAAGGGAAAGTCATGCTCCCTGATTTAAATTCCAGCCTTTCATACAAGACTACTGAAAGAAGAGTTAAAGCAGAAGATCATGGTGAGCTGCCTGCCTTCTCTGGAAGCTTGACATTGTCTAGTATTACCAAACATGACATAAGTGGATGGAATGCCTTCCATCAGGTTCCATGGTCATTAGGACTAAAGTGCCCAGCTCTTGTTACAGAAAAGGTAAATCCTAAAATACTTTATTTATACTACAGTGTTTTGGGAGATATTGTATCTGTAGAAGCCTGTGACTCAAATAGTCTGACTCCCAGCTGAAAGCACCAGATTAACATAGCTGGGAACTTTTGAATTCTAGTCACCATGAGATCGAAGGCAGGGGGTTGTAAAATTTTTACACTGCTTCAACATCTTAAAGAGCTGCAAATTTTTAGTACTGCCTTGACACCATTTCATTCCTATGTCACAGAACTCTCATTTGTTGTATACTCCTCCAACATAACTTCTTCATCTAGGCTTCTCTTGTCAGAAATTCCTCATTAGTTCAATATTAGGTCCCGTTCTTTTTAACATTTATCATGCCTGCTTGGCACTCCTTCTTCAAACTCTTGATATCCCTTTTTTCATACACGCAGATGACGTATAGTTTTTATATCTTCTGAATCTTAAACTTCCTTTTCCAAGTCCATTTCTCTCTTCCAAACTTGGCATTGTTGCAGATTGATTATTGCAGAATGAATTGCTATTGAATACCAGAAAGACTGAAACTATGATCTTCTCTTGTCATAGTGTTGCTAATACACTACCTACGCTCACCATCAAAGGGATTCCTATACTATTCAAGGAGACCATCGGGGTACTGGGTGTAACATAAGAATAGCCATACTAGGTCAGACCAATACTGGGTCCACCTAGCCCAGTATCCTATTTCCAACAGTGGCCAATCCAGGTCACAAGTACCGGACAGAAACCCAAATAGTAGTAACATTCCATGCTAACAATCCCAGGGCAAGCAGTGGCTTCCCCATGTCTGTCTAAATAGCAGACTATGGACTTTTCCTCCCTGGACAAAGATCTCTCATTTCATCATCATATTTCTTGGGCAGTCTCCTCTTGCTTCTTCACACTTCACAGAATTATTTGATACTCCTGAGGAAGCTTTGGCAAAACAGAGAGCCTTCATTGAGAGTTTCCGGGCAAATCCATACTTGATTATATTAAGAACATAAGCTTTGCCATACTGGGACAGACTGAAGGTCCATCAAACCTAGTATCTTGTTTCCAACAGTGGCCAATCCAGGTCACAAGTACCTGACAACATCCCAAAAAAGTAAAACAGATTTAATGCTGCATATCCTAGAAATAAGTAGTGGATTTTCCCAAGTCCATCCTAATAATGGCTTATGGACTTTTAGGAAATTATCCAAAACATTTTAAACCCTGCTAAGCTAACTGCTTTTACCACATTCTCTGGCAATGAATTCCAGAGTGTAACTACAGCTTAAATGAAGAAATATTTTCTCTGATATTTTTTTATTTAGCTTCATTGCGTGCCCCCTTATCCTTGTATTTTTGGAAAGAGTAAACAAGCGATTTATGTCTACTGTTCCACTCCACTCACGGAGGTTCTCCCTGATTGAAAGTTTGCTGCCAACTTAAGTTAAGTGTGGGATGGATTAAGTTATAAATGAGACTAAATACTAGTAATGCAATGTACTGTAGCTGAAAAAAAAAACAAAAGCCCAGTGGATCAATGAGGATTTGTACCACTACCATTATTTCTAAAAGAACATAATGTTCTTATGAGGTGTGTTGCAGTAGAGTCTGAAGATCCCTCGGTATACATATGAGTATTTTAAAAAAACCTGAATAATGATAACTTGGGTTGGATCCAGATTGTTATAAGGAAGAAGACTTATTTCTGAAGATTGATTATCCTTTAAATGAATGTTTGTTTGGGACATTATACTATTTGATATCCTAGAAATAAGCAGTGGATTTTTCCAAGTCCATCTTAATAATGGCTTATAGACTTTTCTTGTAGGAAATTATCCAAGCCTTTTTAAAACCGTTCTACCACATTCACTGGCAACAAATTCCAGAGTTTATTTACATGTTTTTTTTTTATTTTTTATTTATTTTATTTATAAGCATTTTGAGATACATAATATTCAAAACAGAATAATATTGCATATTTGTAATCTTTCTTTCAATAGTAAATACAAATAAAGAAGGAAATTAACAATACACCCATCGTCCACAATAATAAGAAATTATCCAAGAATCATAGGAAAAAATTTTAATTTGAGCTATCAAAATCAAGCTCAAACATTCCAATTAAACCAAAAACCGCGCTGGGCCCCATAGATTCACTCCTAAGTGCTATACAGTGTTCATTCGGGTCTAAACTTTCACAATTATACTCTCTTTACTTTTCAAAAAAATGTCTAACTGATTGGGTTCAAAAAATTGGTATTGTTTAGTGTGGAGTAAAATCCTACACACACATGGAAATTTCAAAAGAAAATTGGCCCCCAGGGCTATAGCCCTTGGGCGCAAAGCAAGAAATAATTTACGACGTTTTTGAGTTTCCCTGGACAAATCCGGGAAAACTCTTATTTTTGAACCCAAAAATAAAGAATTCAAGTGCCTTAAGGATAACCTGAGTACTGCGTCTCGATCCAACTCTAATGCAAAAGTCACTAACAAAGTAGTCCTTTGAGTGACCACCTCCAGAGAAGATTCCAGAAAATCCGTTAAATTCATTGCATTCTGAGGGTCTAAGTTTCCTGGGACTTGCCCAGGAATTTGAATATAATATGCCCTTGTAATTGGTGGCAATGAGTTTTCGGTCATTCCCAGAATATCAACAAGATATTTCTTAACCATCTGTACAGGAGAAAGAATGGGCGATTTTGGAAAATTAATCATACGTAGGTTAAGTCTTTTGGATTGATTTTCCAGGTATTCCATGCGTCTAGAAGCAAAGTTCCTTTCTTTAATTAATGTTTGATCCACAAGTTGCATTTTTTCAACTTTTTGAGAAAGAATTTTTACTTCAGTTGCATGAGACTCATTAATTTTAAATTGTTTGAGAGCAGACTGTGCCAAAACTTTAATAGTTTCATTATTCTTTGAAATAGCTGATTGTAAAGTAAAGAGGGTTGTGAAGTTCAGTTCCCAAAAGTGACTCTAAGGTCACTACAGCTGGTTTTTCAAACTGCCCTACATTAAATACCAGGGGAGCCGCTTGAACAACTTGTTCCAGGATACTCACTGTCGCAGAGTCCACAACAGTCACAGCTTTCTGCTCTGTAATAGCTGGTTGTTCAGGAGATGATCTTTGTGCTGCCGTCGAGTTCCCTCCCTGCTCGCTCCCTTCACCGCTTAGGGCAGAGGCTGCAGGACTCGAATGGAAGCGCTCACTTCCTGGTTGAGGGGGCGCTGCACGAAAGACAGGGCTTAGGGAAGCCCCGTCGACACTGTCGGTCAGCGCCAAAACGCTGACACCAGCAACTGGAGTAGAAGTCGATGGAGTTCCGGGCGTTATTCCAAAGTGCTCAAGCGTCGGCTGGGAGAGCGGGGGCTTTGCGCCAGGGTCTGAGGGGAAATCCCTGACTTTCCCACGTCGCTTGCCCATCGCATCAACGGGCAAGGTAACTCCCTCCAGCTCTGCTCGAGCGCCACTTGAAACGCGTCCGTAGCGTGGAATCAAACCGTCGCCATCTTGGATGAATATTGCTCGTTTATTTACATGTTGAGTGAATAAATATTTTATCCAGTTTGTTTAAATTTACGATGTAGTTGCTGCATTGTGTGCCCCTAATTCTAGTATTTTTTAAGAGTAAACAAGCAATTCATGTCTATCCGTTCTACATCACTTCATATTTTATAGACCTCTATCATATCTCTCCTCAGCTGTCTCTTCTCAAAGCTGAAGAGCCCTTGCTTCTTTAGCCTTTTCTAATAGAGAAGTCATCCCACTCCCTTTATCATTTTCATCACCCTTCTCTGTACCTTTTCTAATTCCCCTATATCTTTTTTGAGATGCAGTGACCAGAATTGCACACAGTATTTGAGGTGCGATCGCACCAAATAGCAATACAAAGGCATTATAACATTCTCAGTTTTGTTTTCCATTTCTTTCCTACTATTACCTAACATTCTATTTGCTTTCTTCACCACCGCTGCACACTGAGGGTTTAAACGTATCATCAGTGATGATACCTAGATCCTTTTTCCTGAGCAGTGACTCGTAATGTGGAACCTTGCATCATGTAGCTATAGTTTGGGTTCCTCTTTTCCATATGTATCACTTTGCACTTGCTCACATTAAACGACATCTGCCATTTGGGTGCCCAGTCTGCCAAGGTCCTCTTGCAATATTTCACAATCCTCTTGCAATCTAACAACTTTGAATAACTTTTCTGTCATCGGCAAATATAATTACCTCACTAGTTATTCCTATGTCTAGATCACTTATAAATATGCTAAAAAATAGCAGTGTAAGTCCTAGGGGAGCAAGCTGCTTCTGGAACTTTCAGTGCCTGCAAAGATTACGGGTGCCACTGCTATGTTTAACTTAAACTTTGCAAAGCATACATTTAACAAATTCTCCACTCTGTTCAGTTTTGTCATCCAACTGTTCAAATACAGACCATATAAGTGACTGCTGGCCAACCGGGCATGCTGAGTTTGATTTATTCTCTTTCTCTGTTGAATCCATTGGCTGCTAAACTAATTCCTGAAAATGAGAAAATTCACACTAGCAGCAGGGAATATTAATAGACTGAGAGCAAAACCAGTAAAAACAGAAGCATAATAATGTTTTGAAAACATAGAGCACATAAAATGTTGCCAGATTCCTAATCTGAAATGTTGTAGAGAAAATTCTTTAAACAAATTGTCTGAGCAATAGCTCAGTGTGATATACAGTCATTCCTTATGCCATTAGAAAGAAGTCGCTCAGCCCTCCCATCAATTCCACAACATACCCCTTATTTATAGAAATTAACTTCCCCCTTGCAACCACACTCTGTCTTACTCAGTCAGCCAGCATCATTCAGCCCCCAGTTTCTATTCCTGTATTTTAGAGCTCACCAACTTTTAACCTATTTTATCCATCCACATCTAATCAAAGCCAATTCAGGAGTGGAGGAGTAGCCTAGTGGTTAGTGCAGCGGACTCTGAGCCTGGGGAACTGGGTTCAATTCCCACTGCAGCTCCCTGCGACTCTGGGCAAGTCACTTAACCCTGCATTGTCCCAGGTAAAATAAGTACCTGTATATAACATGTAAACCACTTTGAATGTAGTTGGAAAAAAAGGCAGTATATAAGTCCCATTCCCTTAACTTGAAAAACATGCCTTCTGCAGCTTATCTTGTTGAGTACTTGACACATGCCCTAGTCCAGTACCAGTCCCCAAAAAAGCGAATGCTACATACCTGTAGAAGGTATTCTCCGAGGACAGCAGGCTGATTGTTCTCACTGATGGGTGACGTCCACGGCAGCCCCTCCAATTGGAACACTTTACTAGCAAAGGCCTTGCTAGTCCCCGCGCGCTCATGCGCACCGCGCATGCGCGGCCGTCTTCCTGCCTGAACCGGCTCGTGTTCGTCAGTCCCGTATGTAGCAAGACAAAACAAGGGAAGACACAACTCCAAAGGGGAGGCGGGCGGGTTTGTGAGAACAATCAGCCTGCTGTCCTCGGAGAATACCTTCTACAGGTATGTAGCATTCGCTTTCTCCGAGGACAAGCAGGCTGCTTGTTCTCACTGATGGGGTATCCCTAGCCCCCAGGCTCACTCAAAACAACAACCATGGTCAATTGGGCCTCGCAACGGCGAGGACATAACTGAGATTGACCTAAAAAATTTATCAACTAACTGAGAGTGCAGCCTGGAACAGAACAAACAGGGCCCTCGGGGGGTGGAGTTGGATCCTAAAGCCCAAACAGGTTCTGAAGAACTGACTGCCCGAACCGACTGTCGCGTCGGGTATCCTGCTGCAGGCAGTAATGAGATGTGAATGTGTGGACAGATGACCACGTCGCAGCTTTGCAAATTTCTTCAATAGAGGCTGACTTCAAGTGGGCTACCGACGCTGCCATGGCTCTAACATTATGAGCCGTGACATGACCCTCAAGAGTCAGCCCAGCCTGGGCGTAAGTGAAGGAAATGCAATCTGCTAGCCAATTGGATATGGTGCGTTTCCCCACAGCCACTCCCCTCCTATTGGGATCAAAAGAAACAAACAATTGGGCGGACTGTCTGTTGGGCTGTGTCCGCTCCAGATAGAAGGCCAATGCTCTCTTGCAGTCCAATGTGTGCAGCTGACGTTCAGCAGGGCAGGAATGAGGACGGGGAAAGAACGTTGGCAAGACAATTGACTGGTTCAGATGGAACTCCGACACAACCTTTGGCAAGAACTTAGGGTGAGTGCGGAGGACTACTCTGTTGTGATGAAATTTGGTGTAAGGGGCCTGGGCTACCAGGGCCTGAAGCTCACTGACTCTACGAGCTGAAGTAACTGCCACCAAGAAAATGACCTTCCAGGTCAAGTACTTCAGATGGCAGGAGTTCAGTGGCTCAAAAGGAGGTTTCATCAGCTGGGTGAGAACGACATTGAGATCCCATGACACTGTAGGAGGCTTGACAGGGGGCTTTGACAAAAGCAAACCTCTCATGAAGCGAACAACTAAAGGCTGTCCTGAGATCGGTTTACCTTCCACACGGTAATGGTATGCACTGATTGCACTAAGGTGAACCCTTACAGAGTTGGTCTTGAGACCGGACTCAGACAGGTGCAGAAGGTATTCAAGCAGGGTCTGTGTAGGACAAGAGCGAGGATCTAGGGCCTTGCTGTCACACCAGACGGCAAACCTCCTCCAAAGAAAGAAGTAGCTCCTCTTAGTGGAATCTTTCCTGGAAGCAAGCAAGATGCGGGAGACACCCTCTGACAGACCCAAAGAGGCAAAGTCTACGCTCTCAACATCCAGGCCGTGAGAGCCAGGGACCGGAGGTTGGGATGCAGAAGTGCCCCTTCGTCCTGTGTGATGAGGGTCGGAAAAGACTCCAATCTCCACGGTTCTTCGGAGGACAACTCCAGAAGAAGGGGGAACCAGATCTGACGCGGCCAAAAAGGAGCAATCAGAATCATGGTGCCTCGGTCTTGCTTGAGTTTCAACAAAGTCTTCCCCACCAGAGGTATGGGAGGATAAGCATACAGCAGACCTTCCCCCCAGTCCAGGAGGAAGGCATCCGATGCCAGTCTGCCGTGGGCCTGAAGCCTGGAACAGAACTGAGGGACTTTGTGGTTGGCTCGAGATGCGAAGAGGTCTACCAAGGGGGTGCCCCACACCTGGAAGATCTGTCGCACTACACGGGAATTGAGCGACCACTCGTGAGGTTGCATAATCCTGCTCAACCTGTCGGCCAGACTGTTGTTTACGCCTGCCAGATATGTGGCTTGGAGCACCATGCTGTGACGGCGAGCCCAGAGCCACATGCTGACGGCTTCCTGACACAGGGGGCGAGATCCGGTGCCTCCCTGCTTGTTGACGTAGTACATGGCAACCTGGTTGTCTGTCTGAATTTAGATAATTTGGTGGGACAGCCGATCTCTGAAAGCCTTCAGAGCGTTCCAGATCGCTCGCAACTCCAGAAGATTGATCTGCAGATCGCGTTCCTGGAGGGACCAGCTTCCTTGGGTGTGAAGCCCATCGACATGAGCTCCCCATCCCAGGAGAGACGCATCCGTGGTCAGCACTTTTTGTGGCTGAGGAATTTGGAAAGGACGTCCCAGAGTCAAATTGGACCAAATCGTCCACCAATATAGGGATTTGAGAAAACTCGTGGACAGGTGGATCACGTCTTCTAGATCCCCAGCAGCCTGAAACCACTGGGAAGCTAGGGTCCATTGAGCAGATCTCATGTGAAGGCGGGCCATGGGAGTCACATGGACTGTGGAGGCCATGTGGCTGAGCAATCTCAACATCTGCCGAGCTGTGATCTGCTGTGACGCTCGCACCCGCGAGACGAGGGACAACAAGTTGTTGGCTCTCGTCTCTGGGAGGTAGGCGCGAGCCGTCCGAGAATCCAGCAGAGCTCCTATGAATTCGAGTTTCTGCACTGGGAGAAGATGGGACTTTGGATAATTTATCACAAACCCCAGTAGCTCCAGGAGGCGAATAGTCATCTGCATGGACTGCAGGGCCCCTGCCTCGGATGTGTTCTTCACCAGCCAATCGTCGAGATATGGGAACACGTGCACCCCCAGCCTGCGAAGTGCCGCTGCTACTACAGCCAAGCACTTTGTGAACACCTTGGGCGCAGAGGCGAGCCCAAAGGGTAGCACACAGTACTGGAAGTGACGTGTGCCCAGCTGAAATCGCAGATACTGCCTGTGAGCTGGCAGTATCGGGATGTGTGTGTAGGCATCCTTTAAGTCCAGAGAGCATAGCCAATCGTTTTCCTGAATCATGGGAAGAAGGGTGCCCAGGGAAAGCATCCTGAACTTTTCTTTGACCAGATATTTGTTCAGGGCCCTTAGGTCTAGGATGGGACGCATCCCCCCTGTTTTCTTTTCCACAAGGAAGTACCTGGAATAGAATCCCAGCCCTTCTTGCCCGGATGCCCAGCCCCCAAGCACTGAAGACACGACGCGTGCCTGTCAGTGAGCGAGATGACCCGGGCGCACTGGGTGCACTTCTTGAAGCCGCTGAGAGACTTCGATGTCATGGGCGGAAAAATCACGTCGGCGAGATCAAAAGTCGAAATGGCGGAAAAGGCACCCAAAAAACAAGGGGAAGAAAACTTCGACCCGAGGCCTAAAAGCGGCCTACCCCGACGACGAAAGAAAACTTACCGGGGCGAAAAAGCTGGAAATAGTGGGGGGAAAAAAGACTGAAGAGTCTCTTTCTACACACAGAATGGATTTTTTTTTTTTTTTTTGAAAACAACACGAAGAACGCGCGAGGTCGACTTTGTGGGGCACGACACGGCGAAAACATGACCTTACCGAGCGCGGACAAAAGAAGACTGACGAACACGAGCCGGTTCGGGCGGGAAGACGGCCGCGCATGCGCGGTGCGCATGAGCGCGCGGGGACTAGCAAAGGCCTTTGCTAGTAAAGTGTTCCGATTGGAGGGGCTGCCGTGGACGTCACCCATCAGTGAGAACAGGCAGCCTGCTTGTCCTCGGAGAAATGTTTTTACGGAATCCACGTACAGAGAGCACTCTTTAGGTTCAGGATGTAGAGAGGGGTGGGTGGTAGCGTTTTCCACCTGCTGGTCTGCAGACCAGTACTGGTCCTCAAAAATGAGAACTTTTCCCTGCTTCCCTCCCGTTGCCGTCACTGCATCTCTCTTTAGGCTTGGGACAGAGAGAGGGGTGCTGCAGGGGAAGGTGGCGGCATGGAAGGGTGGGCCAGCGGGACACCGCATCCTGTGTAAGGGACAGTGGAGCCACAGAAGAAGGCGGGAAAGTGGCTGGTGACAGAGGAAGGTGGATAATAGTGAAGGATGGTGAGTA
This sequence comes from Microcaecilia unicolor, assembly GCF_901765095.1. NCBI lineage: Eukaryota > Metazoa > Chordata > Amphibia > Gymnophiona > Siphonopidae > Microcaecilia > Microcaecilia unicolor. The sequence goes on from NC_044037.1 coordinate 228,057,565, forward strand.
AAAAATCAATTTTATTTAGAAATGAATTGATTCAAAGCAATACACCAAAAATGAATTGGTGAATCAATTTTGAATCGCAAATTGGACACCATTACTACTGGGTACTTTTCCCTCCAAATGGGTGAGATTGTGCTAATTCCTGTTCTAAAGCTGGATGGTCTTGATCTAACTAAAGCAAATAGCAAAATTAATTGACTTTGTAGTTCGCTCACAATTATCAGACTACATAGAAGATTCTGATGTACTTTATTGTTCACAATATGGATTTAGGTGGTCCCATAATACAAAGTTATTGTTGATAGATTTAACATCTGAAGTAAAGAAAGTACTGAGCACAGGAGGCTAGATTATGCTTTTGCAGATTGACACCTTATCAGCCTTTGATACGGTTGATCATAATGTTTTGATATGTATGTATTTCAATGGTTTAATGATTTTCTGAGAAATAGGAGTTATTGAGTAATTAAGAATGATGAATTATCTTCATAGCAGTTGCCTTGCGGAGTACCTCAGGAATCTCCTATCTCAACTCTTTTACTTAACATCTATGAGTTCCTTAGGCTTGTTGGCACTTGGAGAAGAAGAGTTTTTGTTTTCATATGCGGACAATATTTTTTATCTTGTTACAGATTTCTCAAGATCTGCATTATTCATATGTTAGGATAAAAATGTGTATTTATAAGATCAGAGTCTTTATCTTGTCTTCTAAAACTACATACAGATAAGACTTAGGGGCCCTTTTACTAAGCTGCGTAAGCATCTATGCATGCGCAACATGCGCCAAAATGGAGTTACCACATGGCTCTTGTGGTAATTTAATTTTTGTCATGCATCCAATATGTGCGGACGAAAAATAATGTTTATTTTCAGCCACACTTATCGGACGTGCACCAAGTGGCATTTGGCGTGCGTAGATCATTACCGCCCAGTTACCATGTGAGACTTTACCGCTAGGTCAATGACTGGCGATAAGGTCTCAGATCCAAAATGGACATGCGCCAATTTTCATGTTGCTGCATGACCATTTTCGACAAAAAGAAAAGGCCTTTTTTACAGGTGCACTGAAAAATGATTCTGTGTGCGCCCAAAACCCACGCCTACACTGCCACAGGCCACTTTTCAGTGCACCTTAGTAAAAGAACCCCTAAAATCCTTTGGTTTAGTTCTGATTTAAATAAAGTTCCAAATATTATTTTATTAGGTAATGACTCCTCCCTTTTGGTTGGGAAAACCTCTAGAGTCCTGGGAGTGATATTAGATTCTGCCATGTCTATGGAACCTCAGGTTAATAACCTTGCAAAGAATTTTTTTCTTAAACTTAGACAACTTAGGGGGTCTTTTACTAAGGTGCGCTAGCGTTTTTAGCTCGCACTAAACACTGAGATACCCATTATAGTCCTATGGGTGTCTCAGTGTTTAGCACCAGATGATTCTTAGCACAAGCTAAAAGTACTAGTGCACCTTAGTAAAAGACCCCTTAGATGGATTTGCTCCTATTTTTACAGGAATCATTTTGCTTTAGTGATACAATCACTAATGTTGACCCAGATGGCCACTGCAACTCTCTGGACGTAAGAATCTCACAAAAAAAAATAAAATCTGGAAAAGCCTTCAGTTGCTGCATTAATGGATATCAATAGAAATCAAACAAAATAAAACATGGAAAAGAAAATAAGATGATACCTTTTTTATTGGACATAATACATTTCTTGATTAGCTTTCGAAGGTTGCCCTTCTTCGTCAGATTGGAAATAAGCAAATGTGGTAGCAGATAGTATATATAAGAGAAACATCAAAGCATTATTTTGACAGTCTGACAGAGTGGTAGGGTGGGGTATGCAAAGGGACATCAAAGCATTTCATTGATATTCTAATAGGATGGGTGTTGGTAGGTGAGAGGAGGGTGATTGTTGTAGCTGAGCATGCAGCTGCTGGAGCAGCTGCATGGGAGATGGATCGGTCGAGCTCATGGCTTTGGTGTTCTGTAATCCGTTGGGTTGGTCATGAGCCCTTGGGCCCTGGCTGAGGCCAGCGGGGCAATGACCCAGGCCAAGGGGAGACCGACCCACCACCACACACCCCAGCTACACAATACCCCTAAGCTACCCCTCCCCGCAGTCCCTCAGGAAGAAGGGAAATAGGCAAACAGGTGGGCCTCGCGGCCAAACCAGAACCCACGCACACAGAGCCACTCGTGCGGGCCTCACGGCCGAACAGGAACCCAGACACACACGGGGGGGGGGGTGTTGAAAGAACCCAGAGGGCCCCCGGGACCCCAAGATGTCAGATACGCGTTGAACACCAGCGATAGGGCAGAGGGAGAAACAAAAGAACCAGAGCGGGCCAGGGGACTAGTGCAGGGCAACTAACACAGCAACCCCCAAAAGGGTTAGGAAGCCCCAGGCAGAAGCCAGAGGAACCAGACACAAAAGGAATGCAGAAAGCCTTTGCCTCAAACCCACAGCAGACAGAGGCAACCAGAACACAAAGGGTTAAGTTTGTAGAGCCAGCAGGCACACCAGAGAGAGAGAGAGCGCTCCCTAAATCAACAAACAGAGGGAACGCTTCCCCGAGGGGAAGCAGGGCCGATAGAACAAACACACTGTCAGAGGCAGGGACACAAAACACACAGTACACAAAGGGTTAAACTCACTGAGCCAGCAGGCCGGGACACTGGGAAGAGAAATCCTTAGAGTAAACAAACAACCAGGGAGGACGCTCTCAGACAAGCAGCCTAGCTGAGACAAAAGCTGAACAAAGCCCAGCCCCCACTGAGGAACAAGCAGCTGGCTTCCCACAGAGAGCTGCAGCCAGCGAAGGGAAGCCCAGCTGGAGGCAAGAGAACAAATTAAACACACACACGCTGCCACCAGCTAACACAAACAAAGGGAAAGGAAAGAAATCCCTGAACAGGGAACTCAGATCAAAGTCAGAGCACAGAGCACGTTCTGACCAAGAACTGCGGCTTTCAAGTCACCACAAGAGTGTGAGTAACGCCAAAGCAAGGCAGGGAGTAACACGCAGGCTTAAGTAGACTCACAGACGTCAGCACAAACCCTGGCAGCCAATCAGAAGAGACGTCTTCTCTCTCTCCCTGCCAAGCCGGCAGAATCATAACAGTGATAAACAGAGAAATGAACAGAGAAATACAACTTTATGGTTTATAATGGGCTAGAAAACCCAGATCCTTATTAAGTCCTGTCTGTTGGGTGTCAAAATATTCAATCATTCTTACTTCAAAGGTCTTACGTACCTGTATTGTTTTAAAATTACCTTTCAGTATCCTTACTGTGAAATCACTGGTGCAGTGTTCTGGTCTTGTAAAGTGTTGGCCCACAGGGGTGGGGGCTTGACTGGCACCGGCTATTTTCATGTGATGTCTGTGCAGATTGAATCTTGTCTTAAGCATCTGGCCTGTTTCTCCAATATAGCATCCTTCATTACATTAATGGAAAAATTTGATCTTGCATCCCCCTAATTAATCCAGCTGCACTGGTTGCCTTATACTTTTTGAATCAAGGTATGCATATATACAATAGCACTATATATATAGCTGGTAAGAGGCAATCCTTTTAGAAAGCCTGACTCCTTGGAAAACCTTTCCCACATGTTCCAGGAGCCTGGGGTCTCATGTTTAAATAGTCTCTGCATTTCTTTACATTTTTCATTGTTAACTACAACAGAGGTAATTGAACTCCCTTTTTGTTTCTGTGAACATAAGTCAAGGTTAACTAAACCACCAGTGGATTATGTCCCATAGTAGCTTCACTTTCAGGCAGAGCCATAAATGACTGTCTGTATTCTTAAAATGTAACTTAATTCTGTAGGTCTAGTATAGTGAACAAAAACAAATCTTATCTTACCAATCAGTCATATCAGCTTCTGTGTGTATTTTGGTAATGCATGGTTAATGTTGTTGTTCTATTTTTAATTAAACATTTTGCGAACTTAACAAAAAAATGGTTACCTGTAAAAACTTACTTTTGAAAATTGTCCTCCCAACATGTGGAGTACTTTTTTCCACATCTAAAAGATAGATGTAATCTACTTGGACTTCAGCAAAGCCTTTGATACAGCCCCCCACAGAAGAATCGTGAATAAGCTGAAAGGGTTGAACTTAGGACCGAAAGTGGAGAACTGGATAAGAAACTGGTTGACCGACAGGTGGCAGAGGGTGGTGGTAAATGGAATCCGCTCGGAGGAAAGGAAGCTGAGCAGTGGAGTTCCTCAGGGGTCGGTACTGGGGCCTATTCTGTTTAATATATTTGTGGGAGATACTGCAGAAAAAAACCTTCTTGTAGTCTCTGAAAGGAGAAAATCTTTAAAATGGTTCGTCTGATGTATCACAGAGTGTTTTGCAATATATAAGCATTACGTTGCCCCGGGGCTTATATTACTGTCTGCATAGGACACCAGTAGTCACGCCACCCCATTCATAAGATTTTCTCCTTTCAGAGACTACAAGGTTTTTTTTGCTACAATTATACAGCTAAGTAGCTGTTTTTCTGATTGTTGTCTTTTTTTTCCTAACTTTTGATATAAGAGTGGAGGTAGGCTGTGCAATGATGCTGGGATGGTTTCTTTATTCATTTGCAGCCTATGGGTCGATGTGAAGCACCAAAAAAATGTGAGTACAATTCACTATATAATATAGAATATTGATTTATTATGTAATGCTGTTTTATCAGTGTACATTTAGGTTTACATTATTGTAGTTTTTAAAAAATATATACCTGCATTCTGGTTTCTGTTAAATTAAGGAGTTAAAATTTAATGCCAAGAAGTGTAGAGTGATGCACTTGGGGTGCGGAAACCCAAAAGAAAGATACTGGATAGGAGGGGAGAGATTAGTAAGCTTGACTCAGGAGAGAGACCTTGGGGTGTTGGTGTCGAAGGATCTGAAGGTGAAGAAACAATGTGACAAGACGACGGCCATGGCCAGAAGGATGCTAATTTGCATAGAGAGGGGCATAACCAGAAGAAAGGAGGTGTTGATGCCCCTCTACAAGTCGTTGGTGAGGCCCCACTTGGAGTATTGTGTTCAGTTTTGGAGGCCATATCTTGCTAAAGATGTAAAAAGACTGGAAGTGGTGAAAGAAAAGCTACAAAAATGGTATGGGATTTGCGTTGCAAACCGTACGAGAGACTTGCTGACCTGAACATGTATACCTTGGAGGAAAGGAGAAACAGGGGTGATTTGAAAGGTATTAATCCGCAAATGAACCTTTTCCGGAGACAGGAAGGCGGCAGAACTAGAGGACATGAATTGAGGTTGAAGGGGGGCAGACTCAGGACTAATGTCAGGAAGTATTTTTTCACGGAGAGGGTGGTGGATATGTGGAATGCCCTCCCATGGGAGGTGGTGGAGATGAAAACGGTAATGGAATTCAAACGTGTGGGATAAACACAAAGGAATCCTGTTTAGAAGGAGTGGTTCCGTGGAATCTTAGCGGAGATTGGGTGGTGATGCCGGTAATTGGAAACAAAACAGGAGCTGGGCAGACTTCTACGGTCTACACCCTGATCGTGACTGAATAGATAGGGATGGGCTGGATTGTAAATGTTAAGGGACTTTGATGTTAGTTTCAGAACTTAGTACAAGAACAGTACTGGGCAGACTTCTACGGTCTGTGCCATGAGAAAGGCAAGGACAAATCAAACTTGGGTATACATATAAAGGGGAAATGGGACTTGATATACTGCCTTTCTGAGGTTTTTGCAATTACATTCAAAGTGGTTTACATATATTCAGGTACTTATTTTGTACCAGGGGCAATGGAGGGTTAAGTGACTTGCCCAGAGTCACAAGGAGCTGCAGTGGGAATGCGAACTCAGTTCCCCAGGATCAAAGTCCACTGCATTAACCACTAGCCTACTCCTCCACTCAAAAGTATCACATACCATATAAAATGAGTTTATCTTGTTGGGCAGACTGGATGGACCGTACAGGTGTTAATCTGTCCTCATTTACTATGTTATTATAGTGCTGGGATGAGTTAGGGTGGAGTCTTTTTAAATTTGCATGGGGCTTGAATTTTGAAATAATCACCCGGGGCTACCATAAAAACCTACGACACATAACCTGACTGCTATCTTTGCTACCCTTCTCATTTTTACCCTTTTCTGGGCTACACAAACTTTATTGAAAAAGCACCAGGTCCTATCCTAGGGAATGTACACTCTTGCTATGAAGTATGGAAAAATAGTAGTCTGGTATTTAGATATATATAATGAGACCTCCTTTTAAACTTTAGATCTGAATTCAAAGCCCAAATCTACTGATAAACAATATTTTTATTTATTTTATTGCATTTGTATCCCACATTTTTTGTGGGCTCAGTGTGGCTTACAATAAGTTGTGAGTGATAGAAATACAGTTTGTTACTACTCGGTTATGGATTACATTATGAGGAGTTAAGCGAGACAAACTAGTATCATTTAGGAATATAACAATGGAATAGAGCAGTTAAACATAAGGGGAACAACGGGAAACTAAAAGGGCAGTACATACAACAAGAAAGCATAAAGGCATACATTTTCTGTGAGTAGAGGTATGAGTGTGGTGAGAGTACAGGGGATGAGAATTCAGAGTGGCTGTATTGAAGCATTGTTGAACCGTGGGTGTGGGCTTTATGTGTTTTGGTTCTTTCCGTAAGTTTTCTCAAAAAGATGGGTCTTCAATAGTTTGCGGAAGGTGGCTTGTTCATAGGTCGTTTTCAGGTTGCGCGGCAGTGAGTTCCAGAATTGCGTGCTCATGTAAGAAAAGGTTGACGCATGCAGCGCCTTGTATTTCAAGCCTTTGCAATTAGGGAAGTGGACACAATAGACACAAGGCTCAGATGTTATAAAAAAACAAAATAGAAAGCTTGGCATCAGATAGAATAGTGGAAAAGTGACATCCCAGGAAAGCAATTGGGCATCCTTGGGGGCACTGCAGTGGACTTTATAAAATGCCCCCAGGTACACAACTCACCACTGCTCCCTTACCTTGTCTGCTGAGCCCCCTAAAACCCACTACCCCCAACTGTACACCACTACCATACCCCTTACAGGTGAAAGGAGCACCAACAGTGGGTTTCTGGTGAGTTTTGGAGGGCTCACAGTTTTCTTCACGTGTGTAACAGATAGGGGGAGACAGAAGACTGGGTCCACCTGTCTGCAGTGCACTGCACCACTACCAGACTACTCCAGAGACCTGCATGCTATTCTAATGGACCTGAGTATAACATCAAAGTCTGGCAAGAAATATTTTTAATCACATTTTTTGGGGGTGGGAGAGGGTTAGTGACCACTGGGGGAGTAAGGGAATCTTTTTTGAGTGCAAGAGTAGCCTTCTGGTTAGTGCAGTAGACTTTGATCCTCGGGTAGTGGATTCAATTCCCACTGCAGCTATTTGTTATAAAAACAGGGCTAACTCAAAACGTCTAAGTTTTAGTCCTGGACTTTTTTGTTTTGTTCCATTATGGTTGAAAGATGTCTAAGTCTTAGGAATGCCCAAGTCCCGCCTTGAACACACCTCCTTGAGATTTAGACATCCTTCTGATGGACTTCAGAGAAAAACATCTAAAAAGAGGTTTCGAAAATAGTGATTTGGACGTTTTTGTGAGATAAACGTCCACATTTATTTATGTGTTACATTTGTATTCCACCTTTTCCCACTTATTAGAGGCTCAAACTGGCTTACATAGTTCCGGAGAGGTGGTTACAGACTCTGTTGTGAACAAATACAGTGTAGGGGTACTATTACAGTGACAAATACAGTAAAGAAGTATCAGTAAATAGGTTGGGGTGATTCAGACAAAATGTCAGGGTGATCATGTGTCGGGGTTGAGTTACTGTCAGTGTCCCGATTAAATTGCCGTATTTCAATATTCAGTAATTGTCAGTTCTGTGGGGTATACCTTCTTGAACAGGTGAGTTTTTAGGGGTTTTTTGAATTCTAGATGCAGACTTATGTCACTTTTTGGATGTTTTTCTTTTTTGAAAATGAGCCCCATAGTATATCTAGATTTTTAGAAACCTTTTGAAAAAAGTTCCTCATGAGAGACTCCTGAGAAAAATAAAGAGTCATGGGATAGGAGGCAATGTTCTGTTGTGGATTAGAAATTGGTTATTGGACAGAAAACAGGGTGTAGGGTTAAATGGCCACTCCTCTCAATGGAGGAGACTGAATAGTGGAGTGCTGCAGGGATCTGTACTGGGACCAGTGCTACTGAATATATTTATAAATGATCTGGAAATCAGAATGACAAATGAGGTGATTAAATTTGAAGATGACACAAAACTATTCAAGGTTGTTAAAACACGTGCGGACTGTGAAACATTTCAGGAAGACCTTAGGTTATCAATAGAAATCAAACAAAATAAAACATGGAAAAGAAAATAAGATGATACCTTTTTTATTGGACATAACTTAATACATTTCTTGATTAGCTTTCGAAGGTTGCCTTTTGTCATCAGATCGGAAATAACATGTTTTCCATGTTTTATTTTGTTTGATTTCTATTGATAACCTTAAGAGTGGACTAACACGGCTACCACACTCCTCTACTTAGGAAGACCTTAGGAAATTGGAAAACTGGGCATCCAAATGGCAGATGAAATTTAATGTGTACAAATGCAAACTGATGCACATTGGGAAGAACAATCCAAATCATACTTAACTGATGCTAGGGTCCACCTTGCGGGTCAGCACCCAAGAAAAACATCTAGGTGTTGTGGTAGACAATTCGCTGAAATCTTCTGCCCTGTGTGCAGTGGTAGCCAAAAAAGCAAACAGTGAAAATTGACCAGGTTGTTTCCTGGGATTATTCACACTGATAAGGTGGGCTTTATCCAACAGACAAGCAGTGTGGAATGTAAGAAGGGTAGTGGCAGCTTTGGCATACTGTGCAGATAAACACCTTCCTTCCCTCAGCGAGTTTAGATGCCCAAAAAGCATTTGTGTTCATTGGGAATACCTTTTTCATTTGTTGCAACTGTATGGGGTGGGGGGCTTTCTAGACATACATTCAAATACTCTCCACTTGTTAAAATTTTAAAAATCTAGACATTCTAAAGCATTTTTCCCATTTTGGATCAATAGGGGGTAGGAAGGAAAGTTTTACATTTTACCAATTTTTTGCCTCAACTCTACAATGCATCTATATATACATTGCAATGAATATTTTATTTCTTATTTCCTTGTCCCTTATTATACCCATTTACCCCTACCTTACCTGACCCTTTTTCTAATTGTATTTGTTTAAAACCTACCGTACTTGGCGTCCACCATTACGGTATTTTGTAAGCCACATTGAGCCTGCTAATATGTGGGAAAATGTGGGATACAAATGTTACAAATAAATAAAATATATATTAATTCCATGGCTGCTATGGTAGTTTTTCTGTTTAGGAAGGGCACTTGTCAAGGGTGCCCATTATCTCCTTTATTGTTTGCTCTTTTTCTGGAGCCCTTATTGATTCAACTTAGGGTGTGGGCTTGTGAGGAGTGGAGATAGGTAATGAACAAATTCATTGTTTAGCATTTGCTATTTTATTGATCCTCAATCAACCTCAATTATCACTGCCCATGGGGTAGTTTCTGGTTTTATATTTTATTTGAACAAAAATGAAGCTATGTCAGTGGGAGGGTATGATTTTTCTAATTGGGATATCTCTTTCCCATTGAAAGTGGTGAATGATGAAATAAAATATTTGGGCATTTTCCTTCCAAGAAATGTGGTAGATACTTAGTTAATGTTAGAGTGCTTTTGCGGAAGTCCACTGACCTATTAATTTTATGGACTTTTTTGCCCTTGCATTGCACTCTAAAAAATGGTATTGTTTCCCAAGTGGATATATGTTTCACAAACATTTCCTTTATATATTATGACCATGGATTTAAATAGATTCAGTAAACTGTTACAAAGTTATTTATGGAATAATAAGCATCCACATACTACATCAGCACAATTGATGCTCCCTTTTGGTAGTGGGGTTTGGCTTTACCAGATCTTTGATGCTACAGTGGGGTATTTATTTATTATTTAGATTTTGCTCACACCTTTTTCAGTAGTAGCTCAAGGTGAGTTACATTCAGGTATGCTGGATGCTTCTCTGTCCCAGGAGGGCTCACAATCTAAGTTTGTACCTGAGGCAATGGAGGGTTAAGCTACTTGCCCAAGATCACAAGGAGCAGCAGTGGGGTTTGAACTGGCCACCTCTGGATTGCAAGACCAGTGTTCTAACCACTAGGCCACTCCTCCTCCATGAGACACATAGAGGGGCATTTTTGATAGTGCATCTAAGTCAGAGTGTGGACATTTTGTGTTAAACATACCAAATCTGAATAGGAAATATACCCATTTTCAAAAAAAGAAAAATGTCTTTTTTTTTTTTTTTTTTCAAAAACAGTTTCAAACAAGGTTTTGTGCTTTGTGTGCGTCTCTTTTTAGGCCATTTGCAGAAAAAAACACACAAATTAAAAATGAACAAAATCAAGCCATTGGGATGTAGGAGAAGCCAGCATTTTTAGCAGATTGGTCCCCCAGACATCCCAGGAGAACAATGGGGCACCCTTGGGGGCACTGCTGTGGATATCATATTAATGCTCTCAGGTACGCATCTCACTGTTGCACCCTTATCTTGTCTGCTTAGCCCTCCAAAACCTACTATCCCCAACTGTACACCACTACAATAGCCTTTATGGGTGAAGGGCACCTATATGTGGGTACAGTGTGTTTCTGGTCAGTCCTGGAGGGCTTACAGTTTCCATCACAAGTGTGAAGAGAAGACTAGACGATTTAATATAAAAAGTTTATTTACAATTGTACTGCATACCTTTTATGAGGTATGCAGGAAGCATGTTCAGACAAAGCAGTCAGAGAATGCTTAAAGGCACAGATCTCTCATTGGTCTTATATAGCTTTCTTTGGCATCTGACTATACAACATCCCTGTGCAAGTCTCTGAATACCACAAACTGTTAATCATGTGCAGAACATCTGCTTTCTATTACCCCCCTACCTTCTATCCCACAGACTTTCTGGAGCCTGCCTCTGGCTAATGTGGGCCCCATCATGTCCCAGGAGATTTTAGTGTTGAAACAGCTAGCTCTGCATGTTTTTTTTGAAGCATTCCACTCCAATTTTTTTATGCTTTTATTCAACATTTTTATGCTTTTATTCAACATCCTCCCTTTGAGGACTGATATTCCAGGCCTCAACACATCTGTTTCAGCTCCAGTCTGTTTTCTTACCTCCTTTCTAAATCTCCTCCCCCCTTGTTTGTGGCATTCAGTTTCTGCACGCTTTTTCAATATTTTTGGCTGACATATTAAAGTTCTATTTATTCTGAATTTCAGTTATCATTGTTATTTTAAAAACATCCTGGCACATCTTTGCAAACATGCTAATACATGTTGCATTAAACAGATTCAATTGTACTAGGGTACAAAATTTATATTTCCTTTGAATACAGACAGTGAGCTTCATCAAAGGGGAATACACTGTCATTCATTCTTACTTCTCATTAGTTGATGTGGCATTAAAAATTACACAAATTAAAAGCATAACATTCATTGAATCAGTTGTTACAACATTCTGCGTGTAAGTGCACTTTATCGGGGGAATGTGTTCAGTTGTCATACTATTAATCAGACACCAACATGATGTCTGTGGGTACTTGTCCATAAGCAAGGCTTGCTTATAAATAGTCTCATTTGTCCAATGAAGGTTTTCATCATCTCTTACACAGGTATTATTGGGATAACAGACATGATTTTATCATTGTAGTCCCATATATCATAGTTGGCAAGGACAAGGATGATGTCAGTCAGTGGGCACATATGATACAATCAGTCAAATTCAACATCTTGGCCACTGTAACAAGTCTATTATCGTATGTGTTCATTGTCCATTAACAAACAACAACAGTCCAATACCATCATGTTTAGGGACATGATGTTTGTTTATTCTTTGTCCATTTCAATGTTATTAATTCGTCGAATATCTGCTAAATGTATCCAAGAAGTATGACCTTCCAGACGGGCAGAGGTCTGAGTAAGGGCCGTGATAGCAAAAGGCCCTACATACACAGGATCCTTCCATGTTTTATGTGTAAAGTTCTTTCGTAGCACTAGGTCACCTACTTTAAAAGCACAAACATCATTAGTAGTTCCTGCCTGTGATACTACATTTGTTCGGATCATATCACTTGTCAGGTTTAACATAGGTTGTAGCTTTTGCCAGTACTGAGCTGTGCTATCAGTACTTGCTGTCTGCATCGGGAAGAAATGACGTCCTGTCTGAATTTGGAATGGGGTCAATTTAGTACGCCCATTAGGTTGGGCCCTTATAACCATCAAAGCTAATGGTAACAAATCAAGCCAGGTATATGGTTTACCTGCTGTTTCCTTGTTTAAAGCCTTCAGTAATACTCTCAATTTAGTTTTTAAAATACCATTGTAGCGTTCCACCAAACCATTGGAGGTGGGGCGATACACTGATACTTTTCTGTGTGTTAAACCCATAATCGTTGCCATTTCTTTCAAAACACTGTTATTAAAATGTGTCCCGTTATCAGAAATTATTCTAGATGGACACCCATGTCTTGGCATAATATGAGTTACCAGGCATTGTACCACTTCATGTGCTGTCTCCCTTTTACATGGAAATGCTTCTACCCACCTTGAGAAAGCATCCACCCAAACTAACAAATACCTTTTTCCCTGCACTGGAACAATCATATCAGTGAAATCCATATACCATTCTTTTGCTGGGCCTTCTGGTATTGGAAGTGTCCCAGGTGATATTTTAGGACCTCGCTTAGGTATGTTAATATTGCATACCATGCAATTCTGCACAACCTGTTGAACCAAGTTATCAATTTTCAAAGTCCAAAATCTTTGCTCAAACTGTTGTTTCATTGTATCTTTATTCCAATGCATGGTTGCATGCCACTCAGCCAATACCTTAATCGCCTGGCTCATTGGCATACAAGGTAATCCTTCTTCTGCATTAAACCATTCACTTCCCAATTTCATACATCCTCTCTTCAACCATTTTTCACTTTCCTGTCCCTCTGGCTGCCACATTTCAATCTTATCTACATTCGTAAGTGGCCCTTCCTGTGTCTGTCTAGTATTATACAAAATCTTTTCACTTTGCTTAACCACCTCCGTTGCTGCTGCATCAGCCATTGCATTACCTAGTGCCTCAAAGGTTGGCTTTTCAGTGTGGGCCGGGGTCCACACAACTGCAGTTTTTCTACCTTCACGTTCCCTTCTTGCCAAAATTTCAAACAGCAATTTCCAATATGTGTAATGTTGTAAATTTTTACCTGCACTGGTTATCATCCCCCTACGCTGCCATTTTAATATATGATACTGTAGTGAACTTGCAACATAACCACTATCAGTATATATAGTGACATTTTGAGTCATATCAGTGTGTTGTAAGGCCGTAATAACGGCTAAAAGTTCAGCATGCTGTGCAGTATGATCAGGAGGGGTTTTATATTGTACTTGCATTATCTTTCTTAGATTCTCATCTACCTGCACGCAGGCAAAGCCTGCAACAGTCCTTTCACAAGCTCCATCTGTAAACCATATTAACCCATCAGATAAGGGTTCAAAAGTAAGACAGTGAAATGTAGGGATTTCTATAGTATCGATCTCACCCTCTTGATCGACAGGAAAAAGCAGATCTATCTTATTTCTCTGTTCTTTAGTTAATGGTATTATTCTTATATTTTGTCCTAAAAGTACTGCTTGATATTTTCCAAATCTAGTGGCTGTCAATGCTGTTTGGCTAGGGCTCAACAGCGTTTTAATCGTGTGGTTAGTATGTATTACAATAGGAACAAAAGGCATTTGTGCTCTCCATTTGCCTATTGCTGCCACAATAGCTGTCAGTAACTTTGGTATTTCTTTCATTCCCTTTTCCACATGATTAAAAGAGCCTGACAAAAAAGCTACTGGTGCATTTACTTCATTATTTTGATTAATCATAGCTGCCCAACTATTTCCCATGTCTTTTACCCACAAATTTACTGGGCAATCAGGTGCCACTAAAAAGGGTACCACAGCCTCCCTTGAACCGTGCGGTTGGCATTCCATGCGCACCAGAGTGGGTTCTGTTAGCCTTTTTCTTTGTTCTATCCCCGTAAATCCCACTGTTGTTCTATACTGATTTGAAAGTTTAACTCCCTGCGGTTTTGCACACAATACAGAGGTACTCGCCCCTATATCTATCAAAAATCTCACAGGAGTTCCATATTTGCCAATTGTCAATGTAATAAAGGGTTCCCTTGTGTCTAACCTGAAAATCATTCCCTCTTCCTGACACTGGTCTGCTTCCAGTCAATAGCATTGGTCTGGAGTATTCTGCCAAGTTGGAAAAGCATTTACAGTACCCTGTCTCTGTACTGCAGCCCCTGGTCCCTGTGATTGCGTCGCTGGCTGCTGTATTGCAGTCTGCGGGGCACTCACAGGCATCCCTATTACTTGTGGCATCAATCCTTGCTGCGTCTGCATTTGTACTTGGGGCATTCCTGCATTCTGATAACATTCTGAAGCATAGTAACCATATTGCTGACAAATCATATTGTTCAGATGTTATTAAAGATTTTAAATCACCTCTTCTATTAAACCTACACACAGAACTAGCTAGGACTGTGACTAATTCAAGACAGATGATCTCTTAACACTGCAGGAATCTCACTTAAAAAAGAGTCAAACAAAGTTAAATTGCAAAGACATTCCACATAGAGAACTAGAAACAGAATAACACATATTTTAAAATAAACAGAGATCAGAATTCCCTATAAGACAAAGAACTTATTTAAATCTAATCTAAAACAATCTTTTAAAAGGAACAAAAAAAAATTTCAGTTCTTCGTGACCTTTTTAACCTGTAAAGCCAGACACCCGAGAAATCAAAACAGATGACATTCCTCAACCTTCAGGCTGAACAAAAGGTTGCTTTTCCCACTCTTGCTGTATTTTTTCAAACGATCCATACTGAGACCAGCTCAAAAAAGAATCTTTTGCATCATACCATTTCTCATGTATTTTTTCAATCTGTTTTTTTTCTAATGGGAATAATTCTATGACATGCTGCAAAGGGGAGCATTTTTTTGAACTATCTAAATCTAAATACATAGCATATACAGGAGGCTGTTCTTTCTTATCTGCCCCTTTCCCTTTCATTTTATTCTGACTATTACAATTTCTCCTATAAAGCCACAACCTACAAAAATATACTAATGCACTTAAACAAAGAAATTATACAAAACAGAAAACTACAAAGCTAAACAAATATACATAAGTCCACAGTGTAAGCTTACTCACGCGTCTTCTTATTTCTCTTTAGCAAGCCCAGGAGTCGTAGCCTATATGTCCAGTTCAGCAGTTTGATCAATCCCACATCAGTGGAGCACAGAAATTAGGCTTAAACAACGCTTGCTCTCTCAAAATCCTGTAAAAAACTTCATTAACAACACACACTTAATTTGTTCTTCGTCTCGCCTTCTCTTTTCCGTTTGCGGCCTGCTCCTGGCTGGCTCGCCACTTTGAAGAGAAGACTAGACGATTTAATATAAAAAGTTTATTTACAATTGTACTGCATACCTTTTATGAGGTATGCAGGAAGCATGTTCAGACAAAGCAGTCAGAGAATGCTTAAAGGCACAGATCTCTCATTGGTCTTATATAGCTTTCTTTGGCATCTGACTATACAACATCCCTGTGCAAGTCTCTGAATACCACAAACTGTTAATCATGTGCAGAACATCTGCTTTCTATTACCCCCCCTACCTTCTATCCCACAGACTTTCTGGAGCCTGCCTCTGGCTAATGTGGGCCCCATCATGTCCCAGGAGATTTTAGTGTTGAAACAGCTAGCTCTGCATGTTTTTTTTGAAGCATTCCACTCCAATTTTTTTATGCTTTTATTCAACATTTTTATGCTTTTATTCAACAAGTGTAACAGGTAGGAGGAGGTATGGACCTGGGTCCATCTGTCTACAGTGCACTGCACCCACCACTAGAGTACTCCAGGGACCTGCATGCTGCTCTAACAGACCTGGCTATAATATCTGAGGCTGTCATAGAGGCTGGTGAGCACTACTTTTATTCACATTTTGTTTGGAGTGAGAGGAGGTCAGTGACCACTGGGGACATCTGGTCATTTAAGGCACCTCTTTATTCACTAGAAAAACAGGTCTAAACCAAAACATTGAAATTTTCACCCTAGACATTTTGGGTTTGTTCCATTATGGCTATAAAACATCCAAGTGTTAGACACGCCCTAATCCCGCCTTTGAAATCCCCCCCCCCCCCCCCCCCCCCCCCCGATATGCTCCCATGTGATTTGGATGCACTGCAACAATGCATAGATAGATATCTGCAAAACAATTTTCAACAATACCAATTTGGATGTTTTGAGAAGAAATTCGTCCAAATGGTGCTTTATGACCTTGAGTGAATTCTTTCAAAAAAGGTAGTAAAAAAGGTAATAAATAAATAAAACAACACTTTTTTTGGATGTTTTTCTCTTTTGAAAATGAGCCCCATAGTAGACTGGACTAAGGGCACTGCTTATTATATACCTGAGTCTTTGGAGAGTCAACTTATCATATCAGTTGCTCTGCTTTATTATCTTCACACTAATAAAATCTATCAAATAGTGTATCTACATGTCATATTATTTTGAAATCTATGCACTGGTGATGGCTTTGATTATGTCAGAGGATGAAGATATCTCCCCATATGATGGTGCTACTTCCCTCATGTGGTAATCGTGATTTGGATCCTGATTTTTCTAAAAGAAATTTGCTCCATTGGCTTGAAGGAGGAATTTCTGCAGTGGGCTATCTGGTTAATGAGGAAGGTTACTGTAAATCTTTTATTTCATTTTATATAGAACTTATATCCTGCTAATACCAATGCAGTTCACGGTGGGTTACAAAGTAAGAAATTGAACACGATGTTCAGAATAAAATACAAAGCCATAAAATGACTCAAAAGATCCCATTACTAATTTCTTAAACAAAAAACTCTTAAGGGACCTTCTGAACATTAGAAGGTCTGGGCTGTGCCTCAGCTCCAATAGCAAGGAATTCTAAAAAGCTGGAGCTTGGTAAGAAAACAAAGATGACAAAATTCTTTTATTATTATTATTTTATACCTAACATTACATTATGTGATATCCACAAGTAAGCCTTCTCTGGAGTAGCTCACACACTCTGGAATGCACTGCCTGAAAAGCTCTCTACTTCGGGAAGCAGGTGAAAGCTTGGCTCTTCAACTAGGCCTTTACTTGAAGAAGTAATTAACTTGTTAGTCTCACTCACACACACAAGAAGTGACTCAGGCTTAACATACTGCAGCAGGACATGTTTATCCACTCCTACCCTAGCTGAGATAATATTTAACCAGATCTCTGACCTCATGTGCAACTTTCTTTAAATTAGTTACCTGACTTTCTAACTCTTCTTACTCTCTTACCTATCTATATGTTCCATTATTGCTTATACCCTTCACTATTAATTAAAATGTTCTATTATGTATTGTGTTGACATTGTTAGTATCCTATGCCATACTTTGGATTCTTATTTGAATATTTTTACTGCTGTAATTGTCTATTGCTCATATTTGATCTACTCTTACTCTACACCACGTTGAGTGAATTCCTTCAAAAAGGTGGTAAATAAATAAGTAAAATAATAAATAAATTCCTATTCCTTTTGAGCTTCTTAAAGCAGAAAATATGTTGGAACTAAAGAACGAGTATAACTATCTACAAGTGTGCCATTACATTAATTTACTGGATGCATCCCAGCTAAATAAGGATGCTGCAGATGGTTTTATCAGAAACTTTGATACTTTCTAAAACAACAGCGAGTTTATCCTTTTACCAGAAGGTTCTCGTTATACTGTCCCCATCTTAGGATTACAATATATTGGCAGATGCGTGGAATAGAGTTAACTGGACTGAGTTCTGTGAGTGGCGAGACTTTGTATCTTAATGAAAGCTATAAAGAAACTGATTTGACTGTCTACATTGTAGGAGCAGCAGGATAGGTTTCTTTTGCAATTATATATATTTGATGATAGGGCTCAGTTTGGGTATTATTTTGATGTAGGGTGTCCATGGTTGATTAAGGGGGTCTTTTACTAAGGTGAGCTACCATTTTTATCTCGCACTAAAAATCAGCTGCCGCTAAATGTTGAGACACCCATAGTAATATAATGGGCATCTCCGTGATTAGCACCAGCTGATTTTCAGTACAAGCTAAAAACACTAGCATGCCCTAGTAAAGTAAAAGACACCCTAACATCCATACTGATGTATGAGATTGCCTCTTGAAGTTGTAACTTGTTGGTATTATGTTGAGTATTTTCAGGCATTGTTGCTTTTTGTTTCTCTTTGCTTGGTATGGTCTAATAAAGAGAATTTTCCAAAAAATTATAAATAGGGGAAAACAAAGCATAGGGTTATCTCTCTAGCAGCATTCTTATGAAAACTGCCAGAACAGACCAATCAAGTGGTTAGTGCAGTGGACTGTAAAACAAGGGATACATGTTAAAATCCCACTGTGAACCCTCCAGGAACAGAAAAATGTCTACTGTACCTGAATCTACACCATTTCACTAGCCTCCAAGTACGAAAGTTCATCTTCCTTGACTCTGCCTCCATCAGCCACCTCCACAATTACATTATTAATTGAACTTTAGCCTTTACTTTGACTTAACAGTTCTACACTTTAACAGCGCACAGAATGAAATTAAAAGGACAGAACGCAGTACTTTTGGTCTCCCCCCTTGACCAGTTTACCCCTAGCCACCACCTCCTATCTCCACTACAGTCTCTGCTGTATGTAGTGTACTGCTCTGTACAACATAGCAGTTCTACAGTCTCGGTCTACCACATTTCCTTGTTGTTTATTTGCTCTGGGGTGGTGCAGCGGGAGTACTGGATGACTCTGCCTACCATCACTGAAGCATGACCAACTTAAATTCCAAAAGGAGAGGAGTGCCACCAGCCCAGGGAAAACAGAGATCGAGAACTTGGCAAAGCCACCACTCGGTAGCTGTCTTCGAAACTTCTCCGATTCAATTTCTCCGCCGTCCGTATTCCGTAGAAGGAGGAAGAGGAGGAGGTATACGCTAAGGCACTGCCTGGACCTGATTGGTTCCTCCAGATGCGTCATGACGTCACGCGGAAGCGCAGGCGATCGGGGCGGTGCATCTCGCTAGCACTCTGGCCTTGGCCCTCAGGTGCTGCCTTGTGGGTTCGGTTCGGAGCAGGATCACATGCAGACTCAAGCTGCATAGTAAGAGCTCACAACCAGAACCGAGCTACGGGCAGCGACACGAGGTATGGTACTTTTCATTGGAATGGTAAAAAAAAGGGAGGGCGGTCTTCCAATATTTTGGGATGGCATTTCCCATCCCGTGTCGCCCCGTAGCGACGCCTATGCGGAGGAGGAAGAGGAGGTGTACGCCGTGGCGCAGCCCAGTGCTGATTGGCTCCCTCAGTTGCGTCATGACGTCGTCGACGTCATGCGGAAGCACAGGCGATCGGGGGCCTTGCTACCACTCGGGCCTTGGCCATCGGATGTTGCCGTGCCGGTTCAGAGTTCATTATAGGCTGACTCAGGCTGCATAGTAAGGGTTCGGGACCGGTACGGAGCTACGGGCAGCGGCACGCGGTATGGTGCCATTCACTGGGCTTACAAAACGGGGGGCTTCTTATGTTTTTGGGGTGGTATTTGCTACCCCGTTTCGACCTGCAGCGACGCCTATGCGTAGGACTAGATCTTGAAAGTCATGACTGTTCATTGCTTTGTTTTGATAAATTTGAAATTACCTTGGCCGTGTTAATGTGTGTGTTTTAATCTTCAGCTTGGTATAAATCCATAACCTTATCAACAGGGTGCATACTCTGAAATAAGTTGACACCCCCCCCCCCTTTCTGCCGGGCTAATTGATACTTTGTTCATAGGTGCCATGGAAGAGCTCCATAGCCTGGATCCAAGACGACAGGAATTGTTGGAGGCCAGGTTTACAGGAGGTGTGAGTGGTAGTACTGGAAGTTGCAGTGTTGGAGCTAAAGTGAGTATAAATATTTTCTAAACCAGTTTTCTTAACTTTATGTTATTTGCAAATTCAGCTGTATATCTGTGTATGCGTTGAAGAAATATGTATCACTCTATTTTGATATAGACCAGCTCACTCTGAATTTTTGAGATTTGGTTAATCCTTCAGTCAAATCTTGAAGCAAAGGCTTTAACTTATAGAACATCTAGGACCACTGAAGATCTGTGTTAGACTACTTACCTTTAAAAAAATTAAAGAGAATAATCTCAAAGGGAGTACTTTACAAGCAAAAATGGTCTGTTTCAAAATTGCGCCACTGAAATAATGGATAAACTTAACGCATATACAACCTGCAGATATACAGATTTGCCTGCTGTATTTGAAGAGGTGTTTTGGAGGGTGAGATAGGAGAGTTTGCACTTTAGCATATGCATTTGAAATTTCAAGGTTTGCATGTAACAACCTAGAACTTTTGTGCACTCCAAAGAGCATGTGTAAGTATAAATGCATCATTTTCTCAGGATAATTTGTTTTAAACTCTTCTTATTTAACTTGGAGAGCACAACCTTATAATATATTCAAAGTGATGTACCATGCGCTAGATATGTTGGACACAGTTTGCATTTTTTCAGTACTTGTTCAAAACTGTATCAAATTCATGTCATCTTGTTGATAGTTTTTTTTGCTTAGCACATTTTCATATATCTTTTCTCAGTGTGCTATTCTAGTGATTTGCTTCCAAAGTTTAGCTGTGATATGCTTGGTGGCATGTATATATTGGTTTGCAAACCGTTTGTTCTGGGAGAAGATATTAACATTTTTGCAAAACCAAGTAAAGACTAGAAATCTTGAGAGATCACTTTCAATAGAAACGTTGATCTGATTTGACCTGTTACCCAGAAACACACTGTGAGCTTGTATCCTCATCAGCACTAAGGGGATGCTGAGCTTGCACTTTGTAAGGAATAGTGTGTAACTGTATTTGTAGGTCAAAAGCTGCAATATCAGCTCCACCCTCCCAACACATGGAGACCAAATAATGTTCCCAGTCTTCTGTCTACCCGAAGAGTATGTGTAGGGTTTCTATGAGGTTCTTAAGTAGAGAGGTGTGGTAGCCATGTTAGTCCACTCTTAAGGTTATTAATAGAAATCAAACAAAATAAAACATGGAAAAGAAAATAAGATGATACCTTTTTTATTGGCCATAACTTAATACATTTCTTGATTAGCTTTCGAAGGTTGCCCTTCTTCGTCAGATCGGAAGTAAGCAAATGTGGTAGCAGATAGTATATATAAGTGAACATCCAAGCATTACGTTGACAGTCTGACAGGGTGGGAGGGTGGGGGTGGGTAGGAGGATCTGGGTTTTCTAGCCCATTATAAACCATAAAATTGTATTTCTCTGTTGATCACCCTCCTCTCACCTACCCACATCCATCCTGTTAGAATGTCAATGAAATGCTGTGATGTCCCCATGCATACCTTCTACCCACCCCCACCCTGTCAGACTGTCAAAGTAATGCTTGGATGTTTCACTTATATACACTATCTGCTACCACATTTGCTTATTTCCGATCTGACGAAGAAGGGCAACCTTTGAAAGCTAATCAAGAAATGTATTAAGTTATGTCCAATAAAAAAGATATTATCTGGTTTTATTTTGTTTGATTTCTATTGATAACCTATGAGGTTCTTATAAATTGTGAATTTAGGTGTTTGTGGGTTTTTTTAGGGATACAAAAAAAATCAGTATTTATTCACCACATGTACTATTGCTTGATACATATTTGATCCTTGTGTTTTTCCAATGTTTATCCAGTAGAAACATTTTAATTTTATTTTTGTATGGAAAAGCTTTATTAATTGCATACACCTAGAACTTCTGATCTTAGGTTTCAACTTGGTATGCGTGTGCTTTCTCATTGAAAAAGTCTGCACTAAAAAAAAGTGTGTGCATAGGAAAAGGGATTTGATATTTTTCCTTTTTGTGGTACAATCAAAGCAGTTTACATATTTTGGCCCTCTTTTATCAAGCTGCGCTATGGCTGTTGTTTAGAAATAGTGACAAAGCCCATTCAAAGTGAATGGACTTTGTCAGCATTACTGCAATGGCAGCTGCTAGTGCGGCTTGATAAAAGGGGGCCTAAATCTTTTATCTAGTTACCATCAAGTGCTTTTTCATTAAAAACAGTCTCTTTGGAGACTTGTTTGAGAAAGGCAACTGCAGCCACGATGCCCTCCTACTTTTCAGCAAGATTGTTTTAATTTTTTTTATATAACATCAGGGCCTCCATCCCGACAATATGATTCAGGGATTGCTTTTTTTTTTTTTTTTTTTTTTGGGGGGGGGGGGGGGTGGGATTCTTAGCTTGATCACAAGTGCTATCCCTTATGGATCATCACAATGAGTGTTACAAACAGGACTGTCAGAAAGAATGGGCATAATGAACATCCACTTGCCATATTTCCACTTTGTGTGAAATGATTAAAGTGATATCGTCCATCCCACAGTACGTTTAGCCTGACTACGATCCTGGCCACAAGTGCTTGGATGAAAGCGATGATAGTTCTAGGTGTGGTATGTTGTGTAAAGATGCCACTTTGAGTGGTTTGAGAATGCAGGGGAGAAGCTTCTCTTTATTTGTCTGGAATGAGTAGGTTCAGTTAGAGCTGTCTTTCAAGCCCCCCAAAAGATCCAGGAGGTAATTACAGTTGTAGTTTTGGCCAGGCCATGTGAAGACTAGTGTCTCTTGACACCTTGCTTCAAAGAGAGGCTTGGAGCAAAGGTTGTCTGAATCACAATAAAAGTATCAAAAAGACCCATCTCGCAATCTTAAATGGGTGATGAGTCTCTAACAGGGATTACTATATAGCTCCAAGGGCTTGGATGTGTAGATGATGCATATGTGCTGAAACAACCACATGTGGATGTACTCCATTTAACTTCTTGCTTCAAGGCAGACTGTGCTATCTTCTAAAGGGCCATCCACAGGTCTTTGATCAACACCTTTATGTTGCTGTTGAGTACAGTACCATATGAGACCTACCCTGCTCTGGCTACTAGTGGTATGTAGGGTGGAGATGAGAAAGATGATCTCTTAGTCTTGTGATTGATTCCTTTATATGCACCAAATTACAGATGCTTGGCAATTCAGTACTGGGTGTATTGAGCGATCTGCCTCGGCCATCATTGCTGTGTATTCTAGGTTGTTGGCATCAATGTAAGTTTGTTCCTCAGTGCTGGTGCTGATACCAGTTGTGTTGGGAGTGGAGTCTGCCTCACTATATCGAGGAGTTGCACCTATGATCTCATCTACCTCTGTTCTGTATTTTTTTTTTTAATAAGTGTTTCTTTGGCTCATTTCTTTTGATCATATTAGCTATCTCTGTGCCCAGATTGCTTGCTCCATTGAAGTTGGGATGCCATACAACATTTTTGTTGATTTAGTTGTTCCAAAGTTGGGGAAAAGCTGCTCTAACCTTTTTCTTTGAATCTTTTAGATAATGGAAACATATTCATATCACACCATAAAATATTTCCTTTCCTGGTTTTGTTCAGCTAAGGAAGATTGTCCTTTTGATTAGGAGAACCCAAAGTTCTCTTCTTACTTCTGAACAACCTGGGTTCACCAGTTGAATTAGTGGTAGTGAGTCTTCTTTTACAGGAAGCGCACATGCTTGGTGCTTTGTCTTAAAAAAAGACTGACATATCCTGTCAAGGTATCTGTGGGATTTGACACACTCGCTCCCTTTCCAGTGCTTAGTGGTTGAATTCATAGTTAAGAGGTCCAAAAAGCCTAAAATGCACACATTTTGTTTAGGCGTGCTTTTCTGAAGTGGTCTTTGAAAGCTGTTTATAGCTATTTTGCATGCTGTTTTAGATTCTTTAATTTGCAATTTTTCAATTTGTATTTTGTATTTATTTTCATTACTTCTTATTCTTTAACTTTTTTTAGGGCTGCATTTTGATTAAAATTTGTCGCTATTAATAATGTAATTAAATCTGACTAATTTTTCCCTGTTGCAGCTCCTTGTGACCCTGGGCGATGGAGGGTTAAATGTCTTATGCAGAGTTACAAGGAGGTGCGGTAGAAAAAGAAATAACATACCTTTTATCGCGATTACAAATTTTAATTGAAAAGTAGCACTAATTGTTTGCCTATTAGAACCCTTCTTTGGCAGAAGTAAGTGAATCTGTATTAAAAACCTTCCAAGTTCTGGAGTTGACAGAGTTTCTCATAAACTACACAGAATGAAATTTTTGTTCATTGATGCTGCTGCTAAACTAATCCAGACAAAACCCTATTTCCTCACTAGCAGGATCACACCCATGGTCAAGTTAGTGTTGTGGAGTCAATAGTTACCAGCTACAGTATTACTGACAACATCAGGCTGCATATATGATGAGTGTTTTAGATTCATGATTGACTGTGTGGGTCAGGTTACCTGGGCGATTTAGGCATCGTTTTTACAAGTACATGTTTTGAGTGAGACGAAATGCACATTGTCAGTGGAGGATTTCCACCTAGTAGTTCAGAGCTTGATTTTGACGAAGTTGGATTATTGTATTGTCTTGTATCTGAGGTTCTCACAGGCATACTGTAAAGCCTTATAGGCTGTACAAAATGCAGTGATAAGAGAGTCTTAGGTATTGGCATCTTGTGATCTCTGCCTTTGTGGGGAGCTTCAGTGACTCCGTGTCTGCTATTAAATCAGGTTTAAGTTGATTCTTGTTCACAAAGCAATTTAAGGTTTGATTACATTTTATATGACCAAGGCATTGCAGATGTATTATCCGTCCAGGAGATTAAGATCAGAAGGGGAGTGCTGCCTTTCTTTACCACCTGACAAGGTGAGGTAGCATTGTGGGCCCTTTGCTTTTGTAATGGGTTACTTGGGTATCTCAGGTTGATTGCTTGGGTATCACAGTTTAGGAACCAATTGAAGGCTCATTTGTACATGCATTTTTAACATAAATTTGTTTAGATCGTATTCTTTGTGCAAGTCATTTAACCCTCCATTGCCCCATGTACAAATAAGTACCTGTATATACTATGTAAACTGCTTTCAACGTATCATAGTAAATGATGACAGATAAAGACCTGTACAATCCATCCAGTCTTCCCAGCAAGATGGTATGCAATATTTTATATGTATACCGGAGTTTGATTTGTTCTTGCCATTTTCAGGGCACAGACCGTAGAAGTCTGCCCAGCACTGTTCTTGTACTAAAATTTCTGAAGTTAACGTTGAAGTCCTTTAAAATTTACACTCCAGCCCATCCATTTCTATTCAATCATGATCAGGGCACAGACTGAAGAAGTCTGCCCAGCATTGGTTTTGCTTCCCAATTACTGGTGTTGCCACCCAGTCTCCAGTAAGCTTCTGTGGATCCATTCCTTCTAAACAGGATGCCTTTGTGTTTATTCTATGCATTTTTGAATTCCATTGCCTTTTTCATCTCCACCATTAAATTTTAACTCCCAGACCCTCGACCATTCTTCTAATGTTTGGAGGACCCTTCTTATTGTTTTTACTCCCTCCAGGGTATCTACTCTGTTGCCTTTCTTGTTTCATCCACTAAAAGGCAAACCTTTCCTTCCAACCCTTCAGCAGTATCTCTCACAAATATATTAAACAGAATTGGCCCCAGCACCGACCCTTGAGGAACTCCACTGAGCGGATTCCATTTGCCACTACCATTGCCACCTGTCGGTCAACCAGTTTTCTATCCAGTTCACCACTTTTGGTCCTAGGTTCAACCCTCTCAGCTTATTCACGAGTTTTCTGTGGGGGACCGTATCAAAGACTTTGCTAAAATCCAAGTAGATTACATCTAGCGTGCGTCCTTCATCCAGTTCTTTGGTCACCCAGTCAAAGAAGTCAATAAGATTCATTTGGCAGGGTTTTCCTTTGGTAAAGCCATGTTGCCTCTGATCCTGTAACCCATTGGCTTGTAGAAAGTTAACTATCCTTTTTTTCAGCAGTGACTCCATTATTTTTCCTACCACCGTTGTGAGACTTACTGGTCTGTAGTTTTCCCATTTCTTCCCTGTCTCCACTTTTGTGAAGCGGGACCACATCCGCTCGTCTCCAGTCTTGCGGAACCTCTCCCGTCTCTGAAGATCTATTAAATAAATCTTTAAGAGGTCCCACCAGGACTTCTCTGAGCTCCCTCAGTATCCTGTGATGTATCCCATCTGGTCCTATAGCTTTGTCCACCTTCAGATTCTCAAGCTGCTTATAAATTATTTCTTCTGTAAATGTCGCAATATGCACTTCATTCCCAGATATTCCCTTGGCAGCCAACCACGGCCTTTCTCTAGGATTTTCCTCCATAAACACCGAAGAGAAGTAATTGTTTAGCATGTTCGCTTTATCCTCATCACTCTCCACATAGCCATTCTCTTTATCTTTCAGTCTTGCAATGCCATTCCTATCTTTTCTCCAGTATATCTGAAAAAGTTCTTGTCACCTCTCTTTACATCTTTAGCCATTTTTTCTTCTGCTTTTGCCTTCACTAGCTGTATTTCCCTCTTCGCTTCTTTGTGTTTAATCTGATACTCTTTTCTGTGATCCTCTCATTGTGTTCTTCTGTATTTCTTGAACAAAACCTCTTTTGCTCTTATGTTTTCAGCTGCTTGTTTGGAGAACCATATAGGCTTTCTGTTTCTCTTGTTTTTGTTTACTTTCCTCGCGTAAAGATCAGTTTGCCATATTTATAGCAGCCTTTAGCTTGGACCACTGATTTTCCAGTTCTTCTACGCCTTTCCATGCCTATAGCTCCTTTTTCAAAATCAGTATATCTGAAACCTAGTACTTTGAGTTTTGTGCGTCCACGCTCTGCCTTTGCCCTTATATCAAACCATATTGTGTGATGATCATTATTACAGAGGTGGGCACCCACCCGGATATTGGAAACACTTCCTCTATTCATGTGCACTAGATCCAGCGTCGACCCTTCCCTTGTGGGTTTTGTCACCATTTGTCTGAGCAAGGCACTTTGACAGGCGTCCACAGTCTCTCTATTTCTTTCCTATTCTGCCAACGGGATGTTCCAGTCCACATCAGACAAGTTGAAATCTCCCAGCAGTAGTACCTCTCCTTTCATACCAATCTTTTGAATATCTTTTATCAGATCCTTGTCTAGCGTTTCCGTTTGTGCTGGAGGTCTTAACCCCTGTGTGGATACAGGTTCCATCTTCTCTTTCCAGGACGATCTATAAAGCTGCTTCCTTTCCCCAGGTTCTCTGCATTTCAGCCGCTCTGATATTGTCTCTCACTTACAGTGCCACTCCTCCACCTCTTCGGCCCTCTCTATCCTTCCTAAAAAGATTCATCGTTTATCGTTTATTTATTTACTAGACTGTTTCTTATTACAGAATAAATCAGAACGGTTTACAATCAAATATAACATTAAAACAATTAAAATACACAAATCGGAAATCCATATGTGATAGAAAAGCACAGCAGACCATCAAAACTAAAAATATACAATTAATAAAAACATTCATATATATCAAAAACAGCAAGGGGCATTAATCCCCCCCCCCCTCCACTTTTTTTCTTTTTCTTCCAGTTTGATTGTAAGCAGTGTTTCCAAAAAATTCTTGAAAAAAATGTGTTTTAACAATTTTACGAAAATGAGTGTAAGAGTCCTCAAGCCTAAGTTCTTTAGGAAGGCAGTTCCAAAGTGTTGGAGCCAGAAAAAAAAATGCAGATTTCCGAGTAGATTTCTATTCATTGAACCACATTTCTGTAATAGCAACAATATACACTTTTTCTTCAAACATTAGGGTGTGCATGTCTTGAACCTTTTTACTTAGACTATGAGCATTTGTGCTCATTGCTTTTCATATGCTAAGGTAGTTTAGGTGGTTTTCTATATTTAGATGACCTTTCCTTCTGCCATCATGTTTATTCTGGGAGTGACTTTCTGAATTCTCTTGTTTTCTTTTGTCACTCCCACCCTCTAGTTTAAATGTCTAGAAACATACCTTCTGAATTTGTCCCCAAGGATCCGTTTTCCCGTTGCAGAAATATGTAGCCCATCATTACAGTACAGCCTGTTATATCACGTCGCATTTCCTTTTCCCTTTGTAAACAGTAGAATTTGGCCCAGGCATTATGTGTTGGCCTGTTTTATTGTTGCAATAAGTTTTTATAGAATTTTTGCAGTATTCTTCTGATTTTCATCAATGTTGTACTTCATTGAGTTGTGATTTTATTATTGCGTATGTACTGTACCTTTGTAAACCCACTTAGTTGTAGGTGGGCTAAAAATAGCATAAATACAATTATGTTAACGCCATGGTTTCTTTTCACATGATATTTGCCTAATTGACCCTTAAAATTCTAGTGGAATAAGTTCACCTGGGGACTAAAATAGTGCATCTGTGTCACAACCAGTGCAGATACTGTTTTGTAGCTCCATCTTGGCAGGCTGGACAAAAGATTAGTTTTCAAATTCCTCCTCACCAAATTGTTTTGTGAACAGATGTCTGCAACCTGAATTATGAAGCTCATAAGCAGGGACTTTGTACCTAGAACTCTTGGTCTATTAGCTAAGGAAGTGGTGTTTTAACTTAGAGCAGCAGACAGTAATTAGCTGTTTGAGGACTTCCAGAGATACGGTGGCCATCAAAATTTTCCCAATTCAGATATGGAAACAAACAGGAAGCAGATCATCCTGTGTCATGTGACTGTCAGTATGAGATTGGACCTTATCTCTGTGTTCAGTCTTAGGAGCTATGTAACTGGCAGAACGTCTGGTAGACAGATCTTAGATACCTAGATACCCACGGCTGGATCAGAATGTGGGGCACAGAATATTTTTTAGTTGGGTATCTTCAAGATAAGATGTGGTCAGTTTGATTGAACTGGAAAGTCCTCACATCCTATGCCAGAGACCACTATTATTTTTCCCTTCTTTATGGAATAGGTCTTGTCCTTGCATTCTCCATGGCTGCAAAAATAGTAATAAAACTAAAATGACCTTAGCACCTTCTTAGCTGAGATAAATATGGTTTTCACTCCTTCAGGAGTTATCCATTAGCAAACCAATCAAGTTGGACAGTGTACCAACCCAGATCTTGTGAAAACTAAAAACCATTGAGGCATATTTTCAAAGCACTTAGCCTTCCAAAGTTCCATAGGTTTGTATGGAACTTTGGAAGGCTAAGTGCTTTGAAAATATGCCTGATTACCTTTCTCCCTCATATAATGTAACTATTCAAAGTTGAGTGTGTGGCCTAAACTCTGCTGGTACTTTTAAACCATAAGATTTGTACCATTATTGGAGAAAATATAATGGCTTTGATTGGGCAGGTTTTTTTTTTTCTTCTTCTTTACTGGTCAACACAGATTTATGCCTGCTTTCTCCGTAGGTGGTAATTTATCACAAAATGTATGTATTTGTATAATGAGATCTATGTGCTTTATTCCTCTCTGTCTTCTTTCCTTTCCGGGGATCATGAATTAAAGCGGGCATGTCAAACATGCAATAGTATGTAATGTTCATTATAAATTTAACACTGGTTAATTACATAATGTAAAGTTGGCTTCTAAGTAATTGTAATGGGAGAATAGGGAGGACAAATATTTTACTGTGGCCCATCAATGAATGAATGCATGGCTGCTGTAGCAGCCCATCCTTAGTCATGAGTTTGATATATCTGGATTAAAGTATGTGTGCTTGGAAAAGAGATGGATGAGGGAAGATATGATTGAGGTCTACAAAATCCTGAGTGGTGTAGAAGTGATATTTTTTTTCACTCACTCCAAAAGTACAAAGACTAGGAGATACTCAAGGAAGTTACATGGAAATACTTTTAAAACAAATAGGAGGAAATATTTTTTCACTCAATGAATAGTTAAGCTCTGGAATGTTTTGCCGGAGGATGTAGTAACAGCGGTAAGAATAGCTGGTTTTAAAAAAGGTTTGGACAAGTTCATGGAGGAAAAGTCCATAGTCTGCTATTGAGACAGACATGAGGAAGCCACTGCTTGCTGTGGGATTGGTAGCGTAGAATGTTGCCACTATTCGGGTTTCCACCAGGTACTTGTGACCTGACTTGGCTACAGTTGGAAACAGGATATTTGGCTAGATGGACCATTGGCCTGACCCAGTATGGCTATTCTTATGCTGTTGAACATTGTGTATACTTTACTGTCTGTTCAATCCTTGTTATCTCAGAAAGGATATGGTGGAACGGAACTAGAAAAGCTTCAGGTAAAGACTACATAAATGATAAAGAAACTGGTGTAATAATGCTCATTTGTGAGTGTTTATGACAAAAAAGCTTTTATTAAAAAAAAGTTCCTAAAAAAAAACAAAAAAGGAAATGATAAAAAGTGGATGGAAGAAGAGAAGAAAGGCTAAGGGGTTAGGACTTTTCAGCTTGGAAAAGAGAATTGAGAGGGGATATAATAGTATCAGAAATCCTAGGCCTTATTTGCAATTGTAAGGGTTTATTTATTTTATTTTTTTATTTTTGTTACATTTGTACCCCGCGCTTTCCCACTCATGGCAGGCTCAGTGCGGCTTACATATACAGGTACTTATTTGTACCTGGGACAATGGAGGGTTAAGTGACTTGCCCAGAGTCACAAGGAGCTGCCTGTGCTTGAAGTGGGAATTGAACTCAGTTCCTCAGTTCCCCAGGACCAAAGTCCACCACCCTAACCACTAGGCCACTCCTCCACTCCATTTATGACTCCATTGTGTGCTTTGCAAGGGTAAGAAAGAAGGTTATTGGTGCTTGCATCTGGAAATAAATTATTTTTGCATTTTTTTGTGAATGCTGTCCAGTGACTCTAAATGCTATAAATTTATACATATTGGAGATTAAGAATACAAGCATTGCCCTTTTTGTTTTATAGCCAAAAGTGTATTCTTTGGGAGGAAGTGGCAGAGATGCAGAAAAACAAAACAAAATAAAAACTACTTTGGAGATGGGGTGGGTTGGGGGTAGTGGCTTACTATACTGGGAGTTCTGCAGGGCCCTAAGAAGGCTGTTGATTGTTACTGATTGTTACATTTGTACCCCGCGCTTTCCCACTCATGGCAGGCTCAATGCGGCTTACATGGGGCAATGGAGGGTTAAGTGACTTGCCCAGAGTCACAAGGAGCTGCCTGTGCCGGGAATTGAACTCAGTTACTCGGGACCTAAGTCCACCACCCTAACCACTAGGCCACTCCGTTGGAGGAGGCAGCTCACTGTGTTCTGTGGGAGAAACGAGCCTGGACTGGAGATTGAGAGGTTGTAGTTATGCCTGTTTCAGGGTACCAGAAAAGTTATTGTTTGTCAGCAGTGGCTGCTAAAACTGCTTTGGAGCTCCACAAGTGGATGGCAGCTAACTTCATTGAAACTTGTTTGAGGGAGGAAAAAGCAAAACGCTACTGGAGGAGAGTTTTATGGTGCACTGAAACAGGGTTAGCTATAAGCATTTTAACATTTAGTTATTCAAAAACAGCTTGGAGATGGTGGGTTCTGAGCGGTCCTGAGCAGGAGATAGAAGTAATGGCACACTCTAGGTACAATTTCTGATGTAGGAAAAGTAAGTATTATGGTTTAAGTGGAAGAAGGTGCTAGTACAGAAAGGCAGAAATTGTGGGTGTTTTGCCTCAATCGGAGCACTTACTTTTGGTCAGTGAGTAGCACAACGAGATGTAGGAGATAGCATCTGTTAGTAGAAAATGTGATCAAGGCATGTAGCATAGCTGGGCTTAAAATGGGCTTGGATAATTCTCCTAATGGAAAAGTCCATAAAAAATATTAACCAGGTAGGCTTGGAAAAGCCATTGCTTAACCCTTGAAATTAGCTATGAGAAATTTGATCTACTTTTTGGAATTTTCTGGGTAGTGTGATCTGGACTGGCCACTATCCAAGACGAGATGCTGATCTAGATAGACCTTGGTCTGACTTATCATGACTTATGTTATGTTCTTGTGTAAGTCTCAGAATAATTTGCCTTCAGAAAGGCTTTGAATATTGACTATATAGTTTTCAGCCCTCAAGGGCTGTATTTTCAGGGTAAGTTGTAGATTCTCTGACACATGCCTTGGGACCTTTTGTTTTTAGGAAGGAATCCATTGTTACTCATCTTGGGCAGTCATGGTGAAGTTATTGAATCTAAATTAAATACAGATTCAGATGGAAGTTTGCCATTTGCTAGTAAGACCATAGATACTTTCTCTTGCTTCAGCCTCATGGTACATGAATATGTTCTGTATCTTTCAGAATTTGACCTTAAAGCATACTCTATTATGGTGCAACTGACACTTAGGGGACAGTTCTATAAAACGGAAGGGATAGATGCTGTAATTCAACCTTGGCCTCCAGGTCTTCTTTGTGTTCCCTCTGTGATCTCTTCTAGGGTGGCTCATTCAGAGGATAGAGACACACGAGGGTCCAGTTGTCTTGGTGGTTCTAGACTGACCTCGGAGGCCGTGGTATGTGGATCTGATGCGTCTTCGCTCGGGTCCTCCTCTAAGACTCTCAGACCAAGTCGGTCTTCTGGTACAAGGTCCAATTCCTCATCCAGATCCGGCTCGATTTTGTCTTACGGCCTGGCTCTTGAACGGGCACGCTTGTTGAAGAGAGGTTATTCTTCACAGGCTGTTTCCACCATGCTCCAGTCCCGTCACTGGTCCACGTCTCTGAGTTATATCAGGACTTGGAGGATCTTTGAGGACTGGTGTTCTGAGCGGCGCATCGCTTCTCTTCGGGCTTCCTTGGCAGAGATGCTAGATTTTTTACAGCACGGACTTGAGAAAGGTGCGGCACTTGCTTCCTTAAGAGTACAAGTTGCGGCCTATGTTTCCGGGGGAAAGTGCAGGGTAAGTCCCTTGCTAGTCATCCTGACATGTCCCGTTTTTTTGAGTGCAGTCAGTCTCATTCGCCCTACGGTCAGAGACATTTTTCCTGCCTGGGATCTCAACTTAGTGCTTTCTGTCCTCACTAGGTCACCCTTTGAACCTTTGTCATCTTGTTCCCTTAAGGATTTAACTCTCAAGGTGATGTTTCTGGTTGATATTGCTTCCGCTAGGCACATGTCGGAGTTGCAGGCTTTATCCTGTCAGTCTCCTTTCTTTCAGTTTTCTAAGGAGAGAGTGGTTTTACGTCCTGTTCCCTCCTTTCTTCCTAAAGTACTCTCACCTTTCTCAATCAGTGGTTTTGCCAGTTTTAGGCTCCTTCTCTGCATCGGAGGAGCAGTGGAGATTGAGGACTTTTGATGTTTGCCTTGCACTCAAGCATTATCTGAGTCACTGAGGTTATCAGGCAATCAGACCATCTCTTTCTGTTATTTGGAGGTCCTCGCAAAGGGCTTTCGGCTTCTAAGCCAACTATTTCAAGATGGATTAAAGACACGATAGCTTCTGCTTACCTCTTGGTGGGGAAACCAGTTCCAGAAAAGCTCAAGGCCGGGAGGAAGTGACGTCAGCGGAGAAAATGGCCGCTTAAGAGCCATGCTCCGTCGGTCCCTTGGTGCAATCAGCGTATTCCCCCGATATTTAGCATATAATTTTGTTCGGAGAGTAGAGCCCCAGTCAGAGAAACGCAGGGGTAACGCGACGAGAAATGCAGAAGAACGGGGACGCAGTCGATCTCTCGCAATTCGCTTACTCCAATTCGGCCCCTCGAAAGCACATGGCAGCAATGGAAGCTGAACGGCCAGACTCGCCTGAAAATCCCGTAGAGCAATCGGGTGGAGACCTATTCCAGACGCAGGAACCTGTGGAGGGAGGCGACAGCGGTTTCCCCGAACTCCGGCAGTGGCTACAGGAGATTCACACAGACATGAAAGCGGTGCGTGCGAAACTGGAGACACTAGGAGCAGAGCTGTGAGGCGAAATAGCGGAGATTGGCCGCAGAGTTGAGGAGACAGAGACTAGGCTGGACGAGCAGGCTGAAGAAATGGGGGCG
This sequence comes from Microcaecilia unicolor, assembly GCF_901765095.1. Classification (NCBI taxonomy): domain Eukaryota; kingdom Metazoa; phylum Chordata; class Amphibia; order Gymnophiona; family Siphonopidae; genus Microcaecilia; species Microcaecilia unicolor. The sequence goes on from NC_044037.1 coordinate 228,091,576, forward strand.
CTGGACAGGCAGATATCAGATATTGCAATAGGACAGCAGCGCATGGCAGACCAATTAGAGGACTTGGAAAATCGCAGCAGGCGCTGCAACCTGCGGTTCCGCGGCCTGCCCGAAACGCCTACATATCAAGACGCGGAATCCGTAGTGCAACGGATTGTGAGTGCATTGCTTAGTAAGGCAGATACACCGCTGACTCCAGAGCAAGTTTTATTGGAGCGGTCACACAGGGCGTTGGGACCAGCCAGAAATAACCTACCGAAAGACATGATTGCCTGCTTCCGCGATTTTAAATTGAAGGAGAGCGTCCTGAGAGCCGCGCGGCAGGCGGACAATTTTCAATGGGATTCCTACAGAGTAGAAATTTACCAAGATCTTGCGACCGCTACCCTGAAAAGGCGGGCTGACCTGAAACCAGTAACGGCCAAGTTACGAGAGATGGGGCTGCGATATCGTTGGAAACATCCATTCGCGCTTCTCTTCTATAAAGATGGAAAGCAGCACCAAGTCCGGATACTTGCGGAAGCCAGAGCGATCATCCCTGAGGGAGAACCAGAAGCCGGCCAATCTGGAGCCGAAGGACAACGGAAATCTGCGGGTCCACGGCCCTACCCGAAATGGCAGCGAGCAGGCCATAAGAGACTGGAGCGCCAGAAGTCTGCGTGTCGTCTCCCATGAATGAGGGAATACAGGCTAGTATGTGTTCCACTGACACTGGGAACCGCAGCAGGACTGGGTAACTGAGATGTTGGCTTGATAGGTGAACAGATGGACTGGACAAAGGGTCTAGGAGATTAGTTGCGCCATGTTGAGGGGATAAGTGAACATATGTATACAGTTATGAGGGAGTGAAGGGGATAACTATAACACCATCAAAAGCACCGGAAAAAAAAAAAAAGAAAAGCTCAAGGCCCACTCTGTGAGGGGTCAAGCCACTTCTTGGGCAGAAAAGTCTTTGGTTCCACCTGTGGACATAAAGCTGCAACTTGGTCTTCGTTGCATTCTTTTTCTAAACATTACAGATTGGATGTTCAGTGTCGTCAAAAGTCGGCCTTCAGGGCCCATGTCCTTTCGACGGGGTTGCTGGGGTCCCTCCCTTAAAGTTTCTGCTTTGTTACATCCCATCAGTCCAATCCTGGGCCAGTCCGGAGGGACACTAAGGAAGGAGAAATTAGACCTTACCTACTAATTTGCTTTCCTTTAGTCCCTCTGGACCAGCCCAGGTCCCTCCCATCAATACAGCTCAGTCTTTCAGTGTTTCTTTACTTGAAGGATAGTTCGTTTTTAGAATTCTTCTTTATAGTTCTTTTTTCTTCTCGGTTACCGTGGTATTGGACGGAGCTACTCTGCGCGTTTGTTATCACAATTTACTTACAAAAAATAATAATAATAAAAAAAAAGATGCAAGACACTTTTCCGTGCCTGATTAACCATGCTGTTCTCAGTTCTTGGGTGGCTGCTCAGAATCCCGGAAGCACAGAAGTTAATTCTTTTCCTGCTTTGTTATACATTTACTGATTATGGGTCACATGGCCAGGGCTCTTATTTGTTTGTTACATTTGTACCCCGCGCTTTCCCACTCATGGCAGGCTCAATGCTTCTCAGTCGCCACCTGCTGGAAGGAGTGCACAACCCATCAGTCCAATTCTGGGCCGGTCCGGAGGGACTAAAGGAAAGCAAATTAGCAGGTAAGGTCTGATTTCTCCTTTTGAATATGCTCTGTAATTTTGTTCTTTATAATAGTCTCTGCCATTTTGCCTGGCACTGACGTCAGGCACACTGGTCTATAATTTTCCAGATCACCTCTGTAGTAAAATCCTAGGCTTGTGAAGATCAGTGGAGAGATGAATAGTGTAAGGTACAGCCAGATCCTAGACAAAAATATGCTCCAGTCTACCATACAGATAGGACTGGAGGGAAAGTTAACTATGATCCTAGGCACAAAGTGGAGCAGCTGAGCAAAAAGTGGCTCAGTTAAAGCCCATTGACCAATAAGAAGGCTGTCAATAATTAAAATTTCTACTGTGAATTATTTGGATAAAACAGTAGTGAACTTCCTTTAAGCTCTGGGTTTATGCATAACTCTGTGGAAGATTCCACCTTTATAAGGAGACAGACTCCGAGTCATGCATAAGCCCAGAGCTTAAAGGAAGTTCACCTCTGATGGTACTTTTTATCCAAATAATTTACTGAGTAGAAATTTGAATTGACAGCCTTGTTGTTGGTCACCAGGGGTTTATTCCATATCATCAAGCTGATCAATCCATAGACTGGTGGGTTGTGTCCATCTACCAGCAGGTGGAGATAGAGAGCAAACTTTTGCCTCCCTATATGTGGTCATGTGCTGCCGGAAACTCCTCAGTATGTTCTCTATCTCAGCAGGTGGTGGTCACACACAGCAGCAGCTCTGGCTAGGCCTCCAAGCCTAATCCTTAGGTTTTGTTGAGGCCTGGGGTTGAGGGCTCTTTGAGCAAGTGCAAACCTGGTGGCGCCAGGTCCCTCCTTTTCTCCCCCCTCCCGCTGGCTCCGTTTAAAAAAAAAAAAAAAATATATTTTTAAACGTCTTTAAAGGCGTTTAATTCGACGTTTCTTTAAACGTTCATTGCAGCTACTCACTGGGACACCAGTTCGTTACAGCTCGGAGCGGCAAGCAGGTAATTTTACCTTTTTATAGCGGGCAGGGGGTTCCCCGATTCTTCTCCTCGTGGCAATGGCGTCGGAGGGCGAGGGCGCAAAGGGTCGCTCCCCGGATCGCTGGAGCGCTTCTAGAGGGGATGCGGGGGTTTTACAACCTGATTCGCCCTTGATGGGTGATAGTTTAGTGACCGATGAATGTCCCGGTCGTTCCTCTGGCGTGGCGGTTTTTTCCCGCCATAAACGCCCATCCCCCGCTCCTCGCCTCTGCCATCTTGGCCGGCCACGCGGCTCGGACGGCTTCTTCGGGGCCGCCCTTGAGGTTGGAGACATTAATGCCATGAACGCCCTTAATTTGGGCGACGGCACAAAAGCGGCTAAAGTTAAGCGCCGTTCTTCCCGCGCGGCTCCTTCACGGAGTTTCGCGCCGGACGCCATTTTGGATGCGCAGCATGTCTCTCCCCCGCTATTGCGAGCGCCGGTTGAGAGTGCGTCTAGGGCTGTTGCCCAGGCTGCGGAAGTGCACAGTCTGGGGGGTTTCTCCCCCGAGTTTGTTTTGCTGCTGCATCAGGCTTTCCTCATGCAAAACGCTGCCCCTGCTCCCTCTTCTGATAAAGAGGTTGAGGTTCCCAGAGGTAAACGCCCTCGGGTTGATTTCCAGGCCTTGGAGGACTTTTGTCTCCTCCGATGTAGATGAGGGCAGCGTGTCTGAGGTCTCCCAACGATCCTTTGCGGATTCCTTGGAGGAGATAGATCCCCGCTCGGATGGAGCGGATGACACCTCTGCAGCGCGGCTTTTTAGCCCAGAGGATTTGCCCAACCTGTTGTTACAGGCCATGGATACTTTGAAGATTTCCTCTCCGGAGGACGTCTCTCCCTCAGCCCCTGTTGGCTCTGCCATTATGCTGGGGACGAAGCGCCCGCCTAGAACCTTCCACGTGCATGATGCCATGCACACCTTAATTGCGGCTCAATGGGATGTCCCGGAAACGAGCCTTAAAGTGGCTAGGGCTATGTCCCGCCTCTATCCTTTGGCTGTGAGTGAACGTGAGGCCTATCTGTGGCCTACCGTGGATTCTTTAATCACTGCGGTGACTAAGAAAACGGCGTTGCCGGTGGAAGGTGGCACGGCCCTAAAGGACGCCCAAGACAGAAGATTGGAGGCGGCCTTAAGGTCGTCCTTGGAGGCAGCTGCTTTAAGTTTGCAGGCCTCAGTTTGCGGCTCCTATGTGGCCAGGGCGTGCCGGACTATGGTGCAGCGGGCTCCCCCTCGGATCATTCCTTGAGGGCTGATTGGCCGGCCCTGGAATCGGGCTTAGCCTATTTGGCAGACTTGCTGTATGATGTCTGGAGAGCCTCAGCTAAAGGCATGGCTCAGACAGTCTCTGCGCGGCGGTGGCTTTGGCTGAAACATTGGTCTGCTGACCACGCCTCTAAATCCCGCCTGGCTAGATTGCCTTTTAAAGGCAAGCTGCTCTTTGGGGTCGAGCTGGACAAAATCGTGACCGATCTCGGCACGTCTAAGGGCAAGAAATTACCAGAGGTCAGGGCTCGGGTTAGTACTCGTCCCGATACCTCCATACCGCCCGGGCAAGTCGGGTTCCTCTGCCCCCTCTTCCTTCAAGAGGAATTTCTCCCCAAGCAGCATTCCTTTCGCAGAGACCGCCGTCCCGGAGGTGCTCCCTCCGGTCCTCCCCAGGGTCTCGTACCCAATGACGGGGCCTTGGTCCACGCCCCAGTGCAGATTGGAGGACGGCTGTCCTCGTTTCTGGGCGAGTGGACCACTATAACTTCAGACGCGTGGGTGCTGGAAGTCATCAGAGACGGCTACAAGCTAGAGTTCTGCCAACCCTTAAGAGACGGGTTTGTACTCTCTCCCTGCAAGTCTCCGGTCAAGCTGTGGTAGTGCAGCAGACCTTGGACAACCTGATCCGCCTGGGTGCGGTCGTTCCGGTGCCAAAAAATCAGATTGGCAAGGGACGTTACTCCATTTACTTTGTGGTTCCAAAGAAAGGAGGTTCTGTCCGGCCTATCCTCGACCTCAAAGGGGTCAATCGGGCCTGGAAAGTGAGGCACTTTCGCATGGAGACTCTCCGCTCTGTTATAGCGGCAGTGAAGGCAGGAGAGTTCTTGGCTTCCTTGGACATCAAGGAAGCGTACCTGCATATTCCCATCTGGCCTCCTCTCCAACGCTTTCTGCGTTTTACAGTCCTGAGACGACACTTCCAGTTCAGAGCCCTCCCTTTCGGGTTGGCTACTGCTCCGCGGACCTTTCCAAAGTAATGGGGGTCATAGCGGCCTTCCTGCTAAAGGAAGGAGTACAAGTCCATCCTTATCTGGACGACTGGTTGATCCGAGCCCCCTCTTATGCAGAGTGCGGCAAAGCTATGGACCGGGGTAGTTGCTCTTTTGAGCTCCCTGGGATGGATCATCAACTGGAAGAAGAGCCAGCTGCGCCCGACTCAGTCCCTGGTGTATCTGGGAGTTCGATTCGACACCCAAGTGGGCAGAGTGTTCCTGCCAGACAATCGGATTGTCAAGCTTCAGGCTCAGGTGGACTAGTTCCTAGTAGCCTCTCCTATTCGGGCTTGGGACTACGTGCAGCTGTTGGGCTCTATGTCGGCCACGATGGAAGTAGTGCCCTGGGCCAGGGCTCATATGAGACCACTACAGCTATCTCTGCTGCTGCGCTGGACTCCGATGTCGGAGGATTATGCTGTGCGCCTTCCCGTGGACCCAGCAGTGCGCAAGGCGCTGAGCTGGTGGACGCAGACAGACAAGTTGTCTGCAGGATTGCCTCTGGTGACCCCGGAGTGGATTGTCGTCACGACAGACGCCTCTTTGATGGGCTGGGGAGCCCACTGCTTGGGAAGGACAGCGCAGGGGCTCTAGTCTCCTGCAGAGGCAAGTGGTCTATCAACCTCCTGGAACTCAGAGCCATTCGGTTGGTGTTATTGGAGTTCATCCCGGTACTGGTGTTGAAGCCTGTACGGGTCCTGTCGGACAATGCCACGGCTGTGGCCTATATCAACCGCCAGGGAGGTACCAGAGCGCCCCTCTAGCCAAGGAGGCTATGAGTCTTTGCCAGTGGGCGGAAGCGAACCTGGAGCAGTTTTCAGCGGCCCACATTGCCGGAGTCATGAATGTCAAGGCGGACTTTCTCAGTCGCCATACCTTGGAGCCCGGAGAGTGGCAACTATCTGCTCAGGCGTTCTTGGACATCACGAAGCGCTGGGGCCAGCCGAGCCTAGATCTGATGGCGTCATCGGCCAATGGCCAAGTGCCGCGCTTTTTCAGCAGAGGACGGGACCCTCGATCCCTGGGAGTAGATGCTCTTCTCCAACAGTGGCCGACACAAGAGCTCCTCTATGTGTTCCCGCCCTGGCCCATGTTGGGCAGGGTGCTAGACCGGGTGGCAAAGCATCCCGGCAGGGTAATCCTGGTGGGTCCGGATTGGCCCAGACGTCCCTGGTATGCGGACTTGTTCAGGCTCTCAGTCGACGATCCTCTGCGGCTGTCAGTGGAGCAGGGCCTGTTACATCAGGGTCCCGTGGTGATGGAGGATCCCTCTCCCTTTGGTCTTACGGCCTGGCTATTGAGCGGCAGCGTCTGAGGAAGAAGGGCTTCTCAGACAAGGTCATCGCCACTATGCTGAGAGCGAGGAAGCGCTCTACTTCTACTGCTTACGCCAGGGTTTGGCGTATCTTTGCAGCATGGTGTGAAGCAGGCTCACTTTCTCCCTTCACTGCTCCAATTTCTTCAGTGTTGGCGTTCCTGCAAGAAGGTCTGGAGAAAGGCCTGTCGCTCAGTTCCCTTAAAGTCCAGGTAGCGGCTCTGGCTTGCTTCAGGGGCCGCCTGAAGGGTGCTTCCCTGGCTTCGCAGCCAGATGTGGTGCGCTTTCTCAAGGGAGTTAATCACCTGCGCCCTCCTCTGCACTCAGTGGTGCCTGCGTGGAATCTCAACCTGGTGCTAAGAGCATTGCAGAAGCCGCCTTTGGAACCCTTGTCCAGGGCATCTCTGAAAGACCTGACGTTGAAAGCAGTCTTTTTGGTGGCTATCACTTCAGACAGAAGAGTTTCCGAGCTCCAGGAGCTCTCATGTCGAGAGCCTTTCTGCAGTTCACTGAGGCAGGAGTGACTATTCGCACAGTGCCTTCCTTCCTGCCCAAGATTGGTTCTCGCTTCCATGTGAATCAGCAGCTCTGTCTCCCTTCCTTTCGTAGGGAGGACTACCCAGAGGAGTACTCCGCTCTTGAATATCTGGATGTGAGACGAGTCATCATCAGATACTTGGAAGTGACCAATGATTTCCGGAAATCGGATCATCTGTTTGTCCTGTTTGCAGGTCCTCGTAAGGGTCTGCAGGCTGCTAAGCCTACAGTGGCAAGATGGGTTCAGGAAGCCATTGCAGCGGCTTATGTGGCCGCGGGGAAGGTGCCGCCTATCCAGCTGAAGGCTCACTCCACGAGAGCTCAGGCGGCCTCGATGGCAGAGGCCGGATCCGTTTCCTTGGAAGAGATATGCAAGGCGGCAACGTGGGCTTCGGCTCATACATTCTCCAAGCATTACCGTTTGACTGTGGCTGCACGGGCGGAGGCCCGGTTTGGAGCTTCAGTGTTGAGGTCAGGGATTTCTATGTCCCGCCCTGGGTGAGTACTGCTTCGGTACATCCCACCAGTCTATGGATTGATCAGCTTGATGATATGGAAGGTAAAATTATGTATAATCATACCTGATAATTTTCTTTCCATTAATCATAGCTGATCATCCATAGCCCCTCCCAGATATCTGTACTGTTTATATTCTGGTTGAATTTTAGGTTCAAGTTTAGCCTTCAGTTACTTCAGGAGGACTTCGTGTTCAAGTTCTTCTTTCACTTGGATTCTTCAAGAGTTGAGACGACTTTGTGTTACAGTGAGCTGCTGCATTCCTCTCCCCTCCGTTTTACGGGGCTGGATTGAGACATAAATTCTGCCGGCACTCCCTCCGCTTCGTGCGGCTGTAGGGCAGCTTTGTACCCCTCCCGCTTCGGCGGTGTTAGGGTCAGTCAGCTCCTCCCGCGGTTGCGGTTGCAGGATAGCCAGATCCCCCCGCATCGGCGGGTGTGGTGTCCCTCCCCCGCTCCGCGGGGATGAGCTGGACGGATTCCCCTCCCCACTTGTGTGGGGATGAGCTGGGTTAATTCCCCTCCCCCGTTTTCGGCGGTGGTGAGCTGGGCAGAGTGTCCCTTCGTGGGTGTAATTCTCTAAGTGCTGAGTCCTGCGGATGGAGCTTTGATATCGACATACTGAGGAGTTTCCGGCAGCACATGACCACATATAGGGAGGCAAAAGTTTGCTCTCTATCTCCACCTGCTGGTAGATGGACACAACCCACCAGTCTATGGATTGATCAGCTATGATTAATGGAAAGAAAATTATCAGGTATGATTATACATAATTTTACCTTGTGGCAGTCAGTATCATTACGTAATGAGCCATTATAGATACCTCAGCTAAAGCCCGGACATGAATCTTATAGAACATCTGTGGAAAGACTTGAAGCCTGCCATTCAGGGACAGTCCCCAGCCAACTTAAAAACTTGAGCTATTTTGCCAGGTAGAATGGGCAAAAATTGTATTAACCCTCCGTGGAAAGTTGGCAAATGCATGTCCCCAATGATTCAGTACTACTTGTTGCATAAGGGGCTGCTACAGAGTATTAAGTCAAGGGGTGAGAAGAGTTACATAGTTCTTTTGGTTTCTTGTTCTTAATTACTTTTTGAATCATCAATCAATAAATAAATATTTCTGTAATTGTGTTTCTGCATTGACAGTGTAGAGTATTTTGTGTAGATCGTTGAAACAAATTCCTAATTGAATGCGTTTTGAGTGGAGCACGTCTCACATTCTGCAGTCTGAAAGAAATACATATGTATGAAGACTTTTGCAAGCCATATGTGAATTTTATTGGGAACCAGGATAATTTTGATTATGAACAGAAAGTAGAGGAGTTTTCCTTTTGAAGTAAGGAGACTGGCTTTATGTTCTGTGGACCTCAGGAAGTCATTGTGTGACTGTATCCTTATGTGGGTTTATTTTAGATTACTGCTAGGAACACGGGAATTCCAAAACTATACTTTGCATTTTTTGACTGAATGTGAATTCCATAGGTGTTGTCAGAGTGGTGTACAGAATAAATATAAAATTGTTTTATAAAACTAAAACATTTCAGTAGTTTCTTCTAAAATGAAGATAAGATATTGTTAGAGATTAGCAGATTACGAAATTTGGTTCTATGGTTCTTAACAGGTTTATTTCTGTCTGATAGAACCCAGCAACAAATGCTGGACTCTTAATCATCAGATTTGCTTGTCATGGCAGAGGGTTTTCTTCAATGTTCAGCTGTGTGAGCTGTGTTGTTTATCTTTATTTACTCCCCCGTTGCGATGTGTACAGAGAATTGAGGATTGAATACTTATATATACTAGCAATGTGTTTATTTTGCTAGGGGCATTCAAGTAACTTTTCACTGGCTTAGCACCAGTGGTCTTAGTTTGAGATTAAAGAAAACTGAGCTGCTTGTTGTCTATAGGAATCTGATCCCTAACTTTCCTAAGAATATTTTGATTGAAAATCAACAAATAATTAAGGCTGCATTTAAATTAAAAATTTAATCCCAATTAATCATGTGATTAAAGGTATGTTTGTTTATATTTTTCCCTACTGCAGCTCCTTGTGATTGGGCAAGTCATTTAACTCTCCATTGCCCAGAGTCACAAGGAGCCACAGTGGAAAAATAAATAACAGACTTTTAATCGCAATCACAAATTTTTAAAAATCTTCCTTTTATTAAATGTTTTCAATAGAAATCAAACAAAATAAAACATGGAAAAGAAAATAAGATGATACCTTTTTATTGGACATACCTTAATATATTTCTTGATTAGCTTTGAAGGTTGCCCTTCTTCGTCAGATCGGAAATAAGCAAATGTGGTAGATGACACTATATATAAGTGAAACATCCAAGCATTTCATTGACAGTCTAACAGGGCGGGGGTGGGTAGGAGGTATGCATGGGAACATCAAAGCATTCAGTGATAGTCTAACAGGATGGGGGTGGATAGATGAGAGGAGGGTGATAAACTTTATGGTTTATAATGGGCTAGAAAACCCAGATCTTTAAGTCCTGTCTGTTGGGTGTCAAAATATTCAATCATTCTGACTTCAAAGATCTTACGTTCCTGTATTGTTTTAAAGTTACCTTTTAGGATTCTTACTATGAAGTCACTGGTACAGTGATCTGGTTTTGTAAAGTGCTGCCCCACAGTGGTGGGAACCAGGCTAGCACCAGCATTCTGCATGTGATGCCTATGTAAATTAAATCTTGTCTTTAGCATCTGGCCTGTTTCTCCAATTAGCAATCCTTCGTTACATTTTTTACACTGAATGATATATACCATATGGAAGATGAGCATGTGAAAGATTCCTTTATGTTGAATATTTTTCCTTTGTTAATGACTGTGGGGTCCTGTGAATGTTTTGGCATAGCTTGCAGCTGGATATATTGCAAGGATGTGTGCCCGTCTCTTCTTTTTCAGTCTATATTGGGAGTTTACTTCTGATTAGCTTGTGTTTTAAGTTGGGTGGCTGTTGGAAGGCCAGCATTGGTGGAGCTGGGATATCTCTTTCAGTAATTCATCCTCTTGGAGTAGAGGCTGAAGATATTTTATGATTTTTCTTAATTTTTCCAGCTCTGGGTTGTATATCACTATAAGGGGGATTCTGTCTGTGCCTTTTTTTCTTTGTACTGTAGCAGATTTTCCCTGGGTGTTTTGAGGGAGGAGCAATGTTTTGGGAGATTATTTGGGGTGTAGCCTTTCCGTTCGAAGGAGGCAGTCAGGCTTTCAAGATGTCTGTCTCGTCCCTTGGGTCGGAGCAGATACCGGTGGTATCTCTTGTTGCTTGGCTGTAAATAATGGATCTCTTTGTATGTGAAGGGTGGAAGCTGGAGTTGTGAGGTAGCTGCATCTGTTGGGGGTTTCTTGTATATAGATGTTTGTATATAGCCATCACTGATTGAGACCGTGGTGTCCAAAAATTGACTTTTTCTGGGGAGTAGTCAATTTTGATCTGATTATAGGATGGTATGTATTGAAGGAATAGTAAAATTGTTTGAGTTTCTTCCCCCTCTGTCCAAATCATAAAAATGTCATCGGTGTACCGGTAGTATTTTAGAGGGTTTGGTCTGGTATGTATTCAGAAATGTCTCTTCCAGCTCAGTCATAAAAAGGTTGGCATATTGGGTGCTGTCCTGGTGCCCATCGCATTGCCTATTATTGTAATAGATATCATTGTTAAAGCAGAAGTAGTTGTGAGTTAAAATAAATTGATTAATTTTGTAATAATTTCTGGTGAGTATTGATGGTCTGGTGTGGATGTTTTTAGGAGTCTTCCACATGCAGCTATGTCCATCTGCATGGGGAATGTTGCTGTATAGTGATTCTACATCCATCGTGACCAGAAGGGTGTTTGGTGATATTTTTCAATTTATTCAGAAAGTCGGTGGTGTCTTGTATGAAGCTGTTTGTTTTGTGCACAAGAGGTTTCAGATTTCCTCTATGAGTCCAGATATTTCCGCCGTGAGTGTGCCAATACCCGAAATGATTGGTCTGGCCAGGGTTTCCAGTTTGTGGATTTTGGGTAGCATGTGAATGTGCCTACAGAAGGTTGGTTTGGCATGAGTTTCTTCAGATGTGGCTGTACTTGTTTAGGAAATGGTTCTGATAAGGTCTTTTAGCTGCTTTTGTATAATCCTTTGTGGGGTCCTCAGTTAGTTTCCTGTAGTATTTATATTCAGAGAGCTGTCTGTGCCCTTCTTATGGTGGCCGCTCTTTCTGGTGGGGTAAGATTGTACAGAATTCTCTTTTGTTTGTTGGAAAGTTATGATTTTACCCTATGTCTGAAACTTTCTATGTAGTTGTCCAGCTTGTAGTTTTGTCCCTCCTGTGGGTGAAATAAGTTCTTTTGTTAAATACTGTATTCCGGTCTGTTGGGGGTCCCTTATTGTGGAAATGTGCCTTCAGCGCATTTTTCTAAAGAATTCTTCTAGATCTGAATATAGTTGGATTTCGTCCAGTTAGCTGGATGGGCAAAATGAAAGTCCTTGGAGAGGACAGAGACTTCATGCTGTGATAAAATGGACTAACACGGCTACCACACCTCTCTACATTAAATGTTTTAAAACTTAGATACAAAATATATACTAGCAACTGGTACTGTACAAAAAGAAATAACACGCAGCATATTCTGCCAAGTAGTCATAATAGCCAAAAACAGTTGAACCTTGAAAAATGAGAAAAACACAAAGAATCAAACTCAAAATAAGTGAAGTAAAGCCTGAAGGAGAGACACACGAACTCTTCACTCACCACTATATATAAAAGTAGCACTGAATGTGATGTGTCTGTAAGCATAATGATCAGCTCTCTTGAAGTCCAGTAATGGTTGCCAGATCCGCTCAAATTTTGCTTCTACATCTTTGTACATAGTATTGCCATACTGGGAAAACCAAAGGTCCATCAAGCCCAGCATCCTGTTTCCAACAGTGGCCAATCCAGGTCACAAACCTGGCAAGATCCCCAAAAAGTACAAAACATTCTATACTGCTTATCCCAGAAATAGCGGATTTTCCACAAGTCCATTTAATAATGGTCAATGGACATTTCCTTGTCATCAAGCAGATGAAGCCATTACGTATGGGTTGTGTCCATCAACCAGCAGGGGGAGATAGCCTCAAATTTCACAGTGCCACATGGTCAACTAGCTCCACTGCCTCTTCAGTATTCTCTGTCTCCCCAAGCAGGGTGGTTGCAGCGTGATCAAGCTCCTTAAAAAATCTGCCTGGGGGTGGCTCCTGGCTTGCCAGTTGTTAGCAGCTTCACTTTAAAGGCACATAGGTTAGCCCTTTTCCTGCCTTACCCATCCCCCCAGTGGATGTGAGCACATTAGTTTCACTTTTCCCTGCTCTTTCCCAATCTATACTTGGTGGATGCAGGCACATTGGTTCGCCTTTCCCACGGTTCTGTACCTCCGGAGTTGATTTGATTGCCTCTTTTGCTGTTTTCTCTACTTTCCTCACAGCGTTTAAAAAAAAAAAAAAAGCAAGAGGTTTTCTTCAGTTTCTACAGCATGATTGGAGCTTGTATACTCGGTCCAGTGAGGTAAGAGTGTTTTCTGACTCCTCCGGGATGGCCTGCGATTTGGGACTGGAACCCGGTGCCCAGGGCAATTTTTCTCCCCTGACTTTGTATTATTGCTTCATAATGCATATATGCTTAAAAGAGCTCAGCCATAGGGGTTTTCTACGGCCCCCCTTACTGCCCCTCCGGTGGATGCAGGCCTGGGATTGCCCTCTGAGGCATTTTTCCCTGATAGCTGGCCGCAAGAAGCGCAGAAGGGTAAATTCCCCTTCAGAGAGTGGCACACCCCCCTTTTTCCCCCCCGTGGTCGGGATGTGGTGACTGAGGGGTCTGGCAGGCCCTCGTGGCCAGAGGAACCAGAGGAAGGTGCAGAAGGGCCACGGATTCAGATGATCCGTCCGCGGTGAGGATTTTCCACCGCGAGGAGCTGCCAGCGCTTATTTCACATTGAGGCATATTTTCAAAGCCTTAGCCTTCCAAAGTTCCATAGAAACCTATGGAACTTTGGAAGGCTAAGTGCTTTGAAAATATGCCTCATTGTCTTACAGGTCCTCTCTATTGAAGATCCTGGGAGTGGCGTGACCTCCTCTGGAAATCCGAGGATGGCGAGTACCAAAAGCCTGCTTGAGCCTTTCCTTTGCATGACTCCATCCAGAGCTTATTTCAGCTTAATGGGCTGACCCCGAAGACCTTTGAAAGTTTCCAGGGCTATGGGCAGTTATACCCTCTGAGAAGAAGAAGCGATATGGATCACCTTAAAAAGAGATGATAGAACCTCAGTCCACGTGGGTGTTGTCTACAGACCCCCAACACAACTGGAGGAACTAGATAGGGATCTGATCGCGGATATTCAAAAGTTAGGAAAGAAGAGGGAGGTGCTGTTGCTGGGAGACTTCAATCTGCCAGATGTAGATTGGAAGGTTCCATCGGCGGAATCGGAGAGAAGTAGACAGATCGTGGATGCTTTCCAAAGTGTTTTGCTCAGACAAATGGTGAAGGAACCCACGAGGGAGGGAGCGACGCTGGATCTGGTGCTCACAAATGGGATAGCGTGTCAAATGTCTGAGTGGGTGCCCACCGGGCAGCAGTGACCATCTAATGGTTTGGTTTGATATGACTGCTGTAGTGGAGGGCAGCCACTCAAAACTCAAAGTCCTGGATTTCAAGAGTGCTGACTTTACTAAAATGGGGAATACCTGAGGAAGGAGCTGATGGGCTGGGAGGAAGTACAAGAAGTGGAAGGACAGTGGTCCAGGCTGAAAGAAGCTATAAATAGGGCCACAAACCTTTATGTAAGGAAAGTAAATAAAGCAAGAGAAAAAGGAAACCGATATGCTTCTCCAAACAAGTGGCTGAGAAAATAAACGCTAAAGAGTTGGCGTTCCAGAAATACACAAAACTCAAGAACAGGAACACGGGAAGGAATACAGGAAACTGAAAGAAGCCAAGAGAGAGATACGTCTGGTGAAAGCGGAAGAACAAATGGCTAGAAATGTAAGGAGGGGTGACAAAAATTTCTTCAGGTATATTAGTGAAAGGAGAATGACTAAAAGGGAATTGTGAGACTAAAAGATACTGCGGACCGCTATGTAGATAGTGATGAAGAAAAAGCAAATTTGCTAAATAGATACTTTTGTTCTGTTTTCACAGAAGAAAATCTTGGAGCAGGACTGCGATGGACTGGAAAAGTACAAATGAAATGGAGTGGATACAGCATCATTTACAGAAGAGAGTGTGTATGAACAACTTGTAAAGCTAAAGGTGGACAAAGCCATGGGACCGGATGGGATCCACCCCAGGATATTAAGGGAGCTCAGAGAGGTTCTGGCGGGTCCTCTTAAAGATTTGTTTAATAAATCCTTGGAGACGGGAGAGGTTCCGAGAAATTGGAGAATGGCGGAGTTGGTCCCTCTTCACAAAAGTGGTGATAGGGAAGTAGCTGGAAACTACAGGCCGGTAAGCCTCACTTCGGTTATTGGAAAAGTAATGGAAGTGATGCTGAAGGAAAGGATAGTGAATTTCCTGGAAGCCAATAAGTTGCAAGATCCCAGACAGCATGGTTTTACCAAAGGGAAATCGTGCCAAACAAATCTCATTGAGTTTTTTTGATTGGGTGACAGGAGAATTGAATCAGGGACGAGCTATGGACGTAATCTACTTAGATTTCAGCAAAGCTTTTGACACGGTTCCCCACAGAGGCTTTTAAATAAACTGGATGGGCTGAAAATAGGACCTGAAGTGGTGAACTGGATTAGGAACTGGTTGACGGACAGACGCCAGAGGGTGGTGGTGAATGCAGTTAGCTCGGAGGAGGGAAAGGTGAGTAGTGGAGTGCCTCAAGGATCGGTGCTGGGGTCGATTCTGTTCAGTATATTTGAGACTGACCTTGCCGAAGGGTTAGAAGGTAAAGTTTGCCTATTTGCGGATGATACTAAGATCTGTAACAGAGTGGACACCCCGGAGGGAGTGGAAAACATGAAAAAGGATCTGCAGAAGCTAGAACAATGGTCTAAGGTCTGGCAATTAAAATTCAATCCAAGAAATGCAAAGTGATGCACGTAGGGAATAGAAATCCACGGGAGACGTATGTGTTAGGTGGCGAGAGTCTGATAGGTACGGACGGGAGAGGATCTTGGGTGATAGTATCTGAGGATTTGAAGGCGACGAAACAGTGTGACAAGGCGGTGGCTGTATCTAGAAGGTTGTTGGGCTGTATAGAGAGAGGTGTGACCAGCAGAAGAAAGGGAGTGTTGATGCCCCTATATAAGTCGTTGGTGAGGCCCCATCTGGAGTATTGTGTTCAGTTTTAGAGGCTGTATCTTGCTAAGGATGTAAAAAGAATCGAAGCGGTGCAAAAAAAGCTACGAGAATGGTATGGGATTTGCGTAACAAGATGTATGAGGAGAGACTTGCTGACCTGAACATGTATACCCTGGAGGAAAGGAGAAACAGGGGTGATATGATACAGACGTTCAAATATTTGAAAGGTATTAATCCGCAAACGAACCTTTTCCGGAGATACAAAGGCGGTAGAACAAGAGGACATGAAATGAGATTGAAGGGGGCAGACTCAAGAAAAATGTCAGGAAGTATTTCTTCACGGACAGGTGGTGGATGCTTGGAATGCCCTCCCGCGGGAGGTGGTGGAGATGAAAACGGTAACGGAATTCAACATGTGTGGGATAAACATAAAGGAATCCTGTTCAGAAGGAATGGATCCTCAGGAGCTTAACCAGATTGGATAGCAGAGCCAGTGGTGGGAGGTGGGACTGGAGGTTGGGAGACAGGGATAGTGCTGGGCAGACTTATACGGTCAGTGCCAGAGCCGGTGGTGGGAGGTGGGATAGTGCTGGGCAGACTTATACGGTCTGTGCCAGAGCCGGTGGTTGGGAGGCGGGGCTGGTGGTTGGGAGGCGGGGATAGTGCTGGGCAGACTTGTCTGTGCCCTGAAGAGCGTAGTTCAAATCAAAGTAGGTATACACAAAACGTAGCACACATGAGTTGTCTTGTTGGGTAGACTGAATGGACCGTTCAGTCTTTTTCTGCCGTCATCTACTATGTTACTATGAGTGAGGAGCATTTGGCTCACTTTGCAATGCCTAAGGTGGATGCCCTAGTCACAGCTGTGACAAAGAGAACTACCCTCCCGGTTGAAGGAGGTGTTGCCCTGAAGGACATGCAAGACCGTAGACTGGAATCAGCACTTAAACGGTCCTTTGAAATTGCTGGTCTTACTATTTGGGCGTCTGCATGCAGTTGTTATACTGCTGGAGCCTGCCTGGCATGGTTGCAACAGGCAGTGGAACAGCCCGGTGATGGAGCGGAGCCCTTGTCTGAAGTGGCTCCGCGAATGGAGTCGGCCTTGTCGTTTTTGGCTGATGCCCTTTCTGATATTGTCAGAGTTTTGGCTAAACGATGGCTGTAGCAGTGGCGGCTCGCCGTCTTCTGTGGCTTCGGCATTGGGCGGCGGACATGGCCTCTAAGCAAAGGTTGGTGAAGTTGCCCTTTCAAGGCCTTCTCCTGTTGGGTGAGGAGTTGGAGAAAATTGTGAAAGGCCTGGGAGATGCTAAACCCCAGCGCTTACTCGAGGATAGGCCGCGGCCCTCCCTCCAAGGGTCAGGCGGTTCACTCCTCTTAGACCTCGCATCCGTGAAGCTAAAGGTACCGCCCGGGGCATTCTGCTGGGTCCACTTCTCGTGGCCGGTTTTCAGCAGAGGAACTCCTTTCGCTCGGACAAACGTTCCACAGCAGCAGGCTTAAGACCTGGAGTTCAAGGGCGACCTCTCAATGATGGTGCGCCGGCCCCTCCTCGATTCCTGTTATAGGAGGACGTCTTTCCCTCTTTCTCGAGGAGTGGGCCAAGATTACCTCAGATCAGTGGGTCTTGGACCTGATCAGAGAAGGATACCGAATAGAATTCGATGTCCCGATAAGAGACGTGTTTGTGGAGTCCCGATGCGGTTCTGCCGCCAAACGGGCGGCGGTAGAGGAGACCTTACAAGGCTTGATTCACATTGGGGTAGCTTCCCCCGGTGCCTCCCGCCGATTTCGGCTGCGGCCGCTACTCCATTTACTTTGTGGTGCCGCGAAAAGGTGGGTCTTTTCGCCCTATTCTGGACTTAAAAGAATTAAACAAGTCCCTAAGAGTGTGGCATTTTCACGTGGAAACCCTGCGCTCCGTCAGTGCGGCGGTACAGCCAGGAGAGTTTCTCACGTCTCTGGACCTGAAAGACGCTTACTTGCACATTCCAATTTGGCCCCCGCACCAGAAGTTTTTGTGGTGATGGGAAAACATTTCCAGTTTCGGGCCTTGCCTTTTGGCCTCGCCACAGCTCCCCGAACCTTTTCCAAGGTAATGGTGGTAGTAGCTGCTTTTCTCAGGCGAGAAGGTATCCGGGTTCACCCGTACCTAGACGACTGGCTCATCAGAGCGGACTCCGCAACAGAGAGCCATCAAGCTACAGCCAGAGTGGTCTCAGTACTGCAATCTCTGGGCTGGGTCGTCAGTGTAGCCAAAAGTCACCTGACCCCCTCGCAATCTCTAGAATATTTGGGGGTCCGGTTCAACACAGACTCGGGATATGTATTCCTACCCGAGCAAAGGCGGTGCAAGCTTCAGAATCAGGTCCGTCTGCTCCTGAGGATGCCCCGCCCGCGAGCTTGGGACATTGTCCAGCTCTTGGGATCGATGGTGGCCACCTTGGATTTGGTGCCCTGGGCGAGAGCGCACCTGAGACCTCTGCAGTATTCCCTGCTTCAACGATGGTCTCCAGTATCTCAGGATTATCAATGCAGACTCTCTTGCCTCCCTGCGGCCCGACTCAACATGGAGTGGTGGCTCTCAGACAGCATGCTGCGGCGAGGAATGCCGCTGGTACTCCCAGATTTGTGCCTAGTGGTGACAGATGCCAGCCTGAAGGGCTGGGGCGCAGATTGCAAGGGGAAGCATGCCCAAGGTCTTTGGACACCCGACAAGTCAGAGTGGTCCATCAGTCGCCTAGAGTTGAAAGTGGTGTTTCAGGCGCTTTTGGCCTTTCAAGTGACCCTGGAAGGATTGGCTGTCAGAGTGATGTCGGACAACATGACAACAGTGTCCTACATAAAACCGACAAGGCGGCACTCAGTGCAGAGCGCTGGCCGCGCAGGCTGAACAGATTTGCCACTGGGCCGAGCTGCATCTACAGTTTCTGTCGGCAGCTCACATTGCAGGTCAGAGCAACGTGCAAGCCGATTATCTAAGCAGGCATCAAATCGATCCAGCGGAATGGGAACTGGCAGACGAAGTATTCCTGCAGATATGTGCCAAATGGGGCAAGCCCGTAATGGGTCTTGCCATAAGCTTGTCGCCATAAGTCCCGTGCTTTTCAGCAGACGGAGAGATACTCGCTCAGCTGGGTTGGATGCCTTGGCTCAACCCTGGCCTCTGGTATGTGTTCCTTCCGTGGTCCTTGATAGGGCGTGTGCTCCTGCGGATTCGGCTTCACCCAGGAGAAGTGGTTCTCATCACCCCGGATTGGCCCAGGGGGCCTTGGTATGCGGACCTCCGACAGATGCTAGTGGAGGCTCCCCTTCTTTTACCTCTGGTACTGAACCTGTTGTCGCAGGGACCGGTAACCATGGAGGACGCCTGCCGTTTTGGTCTTACGGCATGGCTATTGAGAGGGCACAATTGAGAGGCAAAGGCTATTCCAATAATGTTATTTCCACTTTCCTGCATGGCCCGCAAGCGGTCCACTTCCGTGGCTTATGCCAGGATCTGGCGCCAGTTTGAGGCTTGGTGTGTTTTCAAAAGCGATCACACCCATGCGGGCTCCTGTCTCGCTGATTCTGGACTTTTTGCAGGATGGTGTACAAAAAGGCTTGGCCTATAATTCCCTGCGGGTGCAAGTGGCAGCATTGGCCTCCCTTCATGGTAAGGTTGCAGGCGTGTCTTTAGCTGCTCATCCAGATGTGGCACGGTTTCTTAGAGGGGTGCTTCGGCTCCGTCCTCCCGTGCGGGCACCTTGTCCAGCTTGGAACCTGGGGCTAGTTTTGAAGACTCTGCAGGGTTCTCCTTTTGAGCCGCTATGGCGAGCTTCAGAGAAAGATTTGACACTAAAGGCCGTTTTTCTTGAGGCCATTACTTCGGCGAGACGGGTGTCAGAACTCCAGGCGCTGTCCTGTCGAGACCCATTTCTGCAATTTTCAGAGTCCGGGGTCACGGTTCGTACCGTGCCTTCCTTCATGCCTAAGGTGGTTTCAGCGTTTCACCTAAATCAGCCTATTTTTCTACCCTCTTTTGTTAAGGAGGAGTTTCCAGAATCCTTTGGGCAGTTGCGTCTAAAGCCACTATTGCCCGCTGGCTTAAAGAAGCTATCTTTTCAGCTTATCTGCTTGCCGGCCAGCCTCCGCCTGTAGCCTTTAAGGCACATTCTACAAGAGCGATTTCTTCCTCTTGGGCTGAAACTGGAGCACTCTCTCTTCATGAGATTTGCAGTGCAGCAACATGGGCTTCGAAGCTCTCATTTGCCTGACATTACAGGCTGGATGTGCGTTTTGGAGCACAAGTGCTAGCGCGTTGTGTGACTTGTTCCCACCCTATATAGGGATTGCTTTGATACATCCCATACGTAATGGCTTCATCTGCTTGATGACAAGGAAGGGAAAATTAGGTTCTTACCTTGGTAATTTTCTTTCCTTTAGTCATAGCAGATGAAGCCATGAGCCCTCCCTGTATGATTGTCTGTATGCTGTGAATCTGTTTCAGGTTCTTTTCTTGTTTCCTGTAGTTCTAATCCTTCCTTGGGAGAAGGTTGGAAAACAGTCTTCAGGATTCTTGTTCACTTATAGGAGGATGAGTTCATTCCCTCCAGTTCATGTGTAGGAGGTTGAGTTCATTCCCTCCAGGAGAATGTGTGTATTCCCTCCATAAATACAAAGGAGGACGAGTTTATTCCTCCAGGAGGATGTGTTTATTCCCTCCTTTTGAGTTCATGCCCTTGTTATTGGGCCATCGTTCGCTGTGAGGAAAGTTCATGTTATTCCCATTGCGGTTTGTTATACTGCTTTGGAAGCTTCAAATACTGAAGAGGCAGTGGAGCTAGCTGACCATGTGGCACTGTGAAATTTGAGTGCTCTCTATCTCCCCCTGCTGGTTGGAACACTCTGGTGCGCACATATAAGTAATGCCACACTGGGAAAAGACCAAGGGTCCATCGAGCCCAGCATCCTGTCCACGACAGCGGCCAATCCAGGCCAAGAGCACCTGGCAAGCTTCCCAATCGTACAAACATTCTATACATGTTATTCCCGGAATTGTGGATTTTTTCCAAGTCCATTTAGTAGCGTTTATGGACTTGTCCTTTAGGAAACCATCTAACCTCCTTTTAAACTCTGCCAAGCTAACTGCCTTCACCACGTTCTCCGGCAACAATTCCAGAGTTTAATTACGCGTGGGTGAAGAAACATTCTCTCCGATTTGTTTTAAATTTACTACACTGTAGTTTCATCGCATGCCCCCTAGTCCTAGTATTTTTGGAAAGCGTGAACAGACGCTTCACCCACCTATACCTCTATCATGTCTCCCCTCAGCCGTCTGTTCTCCAAGCTGAATAGCCCTAGCCTCCTTAATCTTTCTTCATAGGGAAGTCGTCCCATCCCCGCTATCATTTTAGTCGCCCTTCGCTGCACCTTTTCCAATTGTACTATCTTTCTTGAGATGCGGCGACCAGAATTGAACACAATACTCAAGGTGCGGTCGCACCATGGAGCGATACAAAGGCATTATAACATCCTCACACCTGTTTTCCATACCTTTCCTAATAATACCCAACATTCTATTCGCTTTCCGAGCCGCAGCAGCACACTGAGCAGAAGGTTTCAGTATATTATCGACGACGACACCCAGATCCCTTTCTTGGTTCGTAACTCCTAACTGGAACCTTGCATGAAGTAGCTATAATTCGGGTTCTTTTTTCCCACATGCATCACCTTGCACTTGCTCACATTAAACGTCACCTGCCATTTAGCCGCCCAGTCTCCCAGTCTCGTAAGGTCCTTCTGTAATTTCTCACAATCCTGTCGCGAGTTAACAACTTTGAATAACTTTGTGTCATTAGCAAATTTAATTACCTCGCTAGTCACTCCCATCTCTAAATCATTATAATATATATATATATATATATATATATATATATATATATATATATATATATATATATATATATATATACACATTTCTGATTCACTGCCACTGTGTGCTAAGAGATCACCACATGCACGCGCCAGTAGGCCAGGTGACATCTGATGCTCATGCCTATGTCAGAGCTGAGGTCTACGCATCAGCCCGGAAGCAGAGAGGATTAATAGTAAATGACAGCAGATAAAAACCGGATCGGTCCATCCAGTCTGCCCAATAGTAACAATCATTATCAATTCATGATTAAATCAACAATGAATGTGATCTACGATAATAAAACGCAACCTCAACGTTCTGAGGACAATGATGTCACTGAAGTCAGTCAGTCTTCCAGAACGGTTCGTGGATTCATGGTGGTGAAGCCACCCCACTGACCCGTGCCCTGCCCTCGCATCAAATGTCATGACGTCGAGGGCAGGAAAAAAAAAACTCTACTAAACAAACGGTTCGCACCCACGCAGGGGGGAGGAGTAGGGAAACAATGCGGAACGTGTTTCCCTACTCCTCCCCCTGCCAACCCACCCGCGGAAAGGGGACGCACCTCCAAAGCTCCGGAGTGCAAATGACTCTGGAGACCACTGTTCCCACATCCAACACCCCCCCCCCCCCGCGCACCAAACCTCTAAACATTCAAGCTGTTCCCACATCAAACACCACCCCCTTCCCGCGCACCAAACCTCAAAAAATACAAGCCCCCCCACAGATTCGTACACCCTCCCCTAAAGCTGCAGCTGAAAACAAGGACCTCCAACACCCCCCCGCAACAACCCCCTCCTGAGACACCCACCTTCGCGTTGCTTTGCCGGCGGGGGACCCGAAACCCCGCACAAGCCCTGTCTGCTCACTACAGGCGTCATCTTCGGCGTTCCTAGCCTGTGGAGGCAGGGCTTCTGTGCGTGTGACGTCCTGCATGTGTAAGACGTCAGACGCACAGAACTCCGCCCTGCACAGCTACCAACGCCAAAGATGACGCCGTAGTCAGCACACAGGACTTGTGGTGGCGGGGTTCCGGGTCCCCTGCCGCCAAACCAACGCGAAGGTGGGTGCGATGGGCACGGTGGGTCGGATGGCTGCGGCCGGCTGCATCGCCGTGGGTGGGATGGCGCTGGGAGGGGGGCATCGCACCTCACAGGCAACAGCAAAATGAGGAAAACCTTGCTAGCGCCCGTTTCATTTGTGTCAGAAACGGGCCTTTTTTACTAGTATTATAACTTGATTATAGTCTTTCTGTGGCATTTCTGAGACATAGACCACAGAAGTCTGCCTGGCCCTATCCTTATGTTCCATCTGCTGGAGTTGCCCTCAAAGCCCACTCCAGCCTATTCATCTTCTTATTTGCGGGACACAGACCATAAAAGTCTGTCCAGCATTGTCCTCATGTTCCAGCCACTAAAGTTGCTGTCTAAACCCTTTCCAGCCCATCCAAACCAGATTGTCATATATGAGAGACAGATCGTACAGGTCTCCCGGTATCGGCCCTAGTTCATCACAGCCAGAGTCACCATGTAAGTGTCACGCAACACATTCACACACATGCAGACATTTAAGTTTAGGTTTTTTATAACTTCCATTTTCTAAATAGAGATCCTCTGTGTTGATCCCATGCCTTTTGAATTTTGTCACCATTTGTATCTCTACCACCTCCTTAATGGAGGCTTTCCACATCTGTGCTGTTAAAGCAAGGAGGAGGAGGAGACAGCACTCAAAGAACTTGGTACTCGGTAGGTGAGAGGCTGGCGCAAGTGCAGCATACACTTCCACGGGAACCCCACAGGAACTGCTTCCGTCCCCACGGGAACCCCACAGGAACTGCTTCTGTCCCCTGTTCCCGTGCAAGTCTCTAGTTTCAACCTATCATCAACGACTACACCTAGATCCCTTTCTTGTTCTGTGACTCCTAATGTGGAACCTTGCATGACGTAGCTATAATTCAGGTTCCTCTTTCCCACATGCATCACTTTGCACTTGCTCACATTAAACGTCATCTGCCATTTAGACGCCCAGTCTCCCAGTCTCTTAAGGCCCTCTTGTAATTTTTTTATTTTTATTTATGTATTTATTCATTTTATATTTATGCAATTAACATAAATTGCACATTATAGAAAGGTTAAATGAAAGTTCACTGAAAAAGATTTTTTTTTTTACAATTTAGTCCACAAAATGTTGATCCAAGAACTAGGAAATACTCAATTAAAATAAACATAAATTATACATATAATCGAGCAGACAGAGCCTAGAGTGTCGCAGCCAGATAAAGCGCTAGCAATCAAGAACTACTGCAGTACTATTCTTTAGATGAAATAAATTCTATTAACTTCTCTGGTTTAAAGAAATATAATTCATAGTATTCAAAGAAACACAACATTTACAGGGGAACCTTAACATAAAGGTCCCTCCTATACGCAGCACTCTCTCTTTTAACAATAAAAATGGCTTCCTTTTTCTTTGAGTTTCTCGCGCAAAATCTGGAAAAACAAATTTTTGAGCCAAAGAAGGGTGAATCCGTGTGGCGAAAATAAAGTTTGAAAATATTATTACGATCTAATTGCAGAGCAAATGTAGTTCTTTCAGTTTAACCTCCAATGAAGTCTCAAGAAATTCCGTTAAATTTAAACCAGATGGGGATTAAAAGGCAATTTTTTCCCTCCAGCTCCTGAAATATACACTGCTTTAGTAATAGGTGGATATCCCTCAGAGGGAATACCTAGTATTTCACTAAGGTATTTTTTCAACATATCTAATGCTGGAGTGAAAGGGGATTTAGGAAAATTAAGGAAACGTAAATTGTTTCCCCTAATCTGTTTTTCTAAATATTCCATCTTTCTCTGTTGGAGGTTACTGGCCTTTATCAACACAAGCGTTGAGGAGTTCACCGTTTTAAGTTCTTAATCAAAAGTCTCCATTTTTGTAGATTGTTCTGCAAATTTCATTACTAACTGACTTTACGATCGCTTTAGATCCCTACTTCACCACGCAAAATACCTGAAATTTGCTGCAGGTTGGAATTCA